>NC_090889.1:14647973-14650473 GCF_036669925.1 Montipora capricornis
CTCAAGGAATGTTTGAGGAGTTTTACAGTAGTGTTTACTGAAGTGTGACGAAGGTCGCGTGTAAAGCTTGGAGGCTTTGAAGAGTGACAGAGGTCGTGTTTGTTAAGTGTAAAAGAGGGGTTACGTGGATATCAAGGCAGAGGCCGTGTGTTTATACAAGAGCGACGGAGGTCGAAGTATTGTTAACAAGTCTAGCGTGTGCTTGTTGTGAAGTCCGGAGTGGAATTACTGCGTTCGTGTGAAATAAACAACCTTGTTGTGTTCTGACACTGCGTTCTGATTAGACTGCAAACTATACCTACCACTTTGAAACATCGAACTCGCAACATTGGGGGCCTGTCCGGGAGAGTGGAACTCAAGGAACTGTTTGTTGTCTACTGTTAACCAGGAAAGGATCACAACTTGGAAGGAAGTAGCTGCGCTGTGGAAAAAGGTTGTAGCGAGTGAAAGAGCCGTGGAACTTTAGTGCTGTAAAAATGGAGAAATTTATTCAGCTTGGCGAAAAGTTTGGTCTGGAAGGAGAAAAGCTGCTTAAATTTGTGCGTGAACAAGAAGAAAAAGAGGACAAACGCAGAGAAGAAGAACGAGAAAAGAAACGTAGAGAGGAAGAACGTGAGGAGAAACGTAGACTGCTTGAAGAAGAGAAAGAAGAAAGATAGAGACGACAGGATGAAGAAAGGGAAGCGAGACGTCAGGAAAGAGAAATTAGGAAGTTACAACAGGAAGCTGACCTCATGAGACAGAAGGAAGCTGCTGAGGTTGCCAAGGGAGAACATGAGTTAGAACTTGCTAGAATAGCAGCAATGAATGGTGATGGTCGTACTGCAGAAAGAGGTGACAGAGAGGATCGGGCTAAGGCACCTAAACTCCCCTCGTTTGTTGATGGCAAAGACGATTTAGACGCGTATTTGCAGAGGTTCGAGAGATTTGCCGAGACAGCTAAGTGGAAAAAAGATGGATGGGCATCGAAACTCAGTGCTCTGTTGTCTGGACGGGCACTAGAAGTGTATTCACGTCTATCGGAGGACGCAGCTAAGGATTATGACAAGGTAAAGATTGCGTTAAGGAAGAGATATGACCTCACCGAAGACGGCTATCGTCGAAAATTTAGAGCATCCAAACCAGAAGTTGACGAAAGTCCGGAGCAGTTTATTGTGCGACTGGACAGATACCTGTTACGGTGGCTAGAGCTTTCGAATACTGCGCGAACCTTCGATGGTCTTAAGGACTTGATCGTGAAAGAACAATTTATTGACTCTTGCCCTAAGGATTTCGCAATTCACCTGCGAGAAAGGGCACCTGAGACTCTAGCAAAGATTGCGAAGATCGCTGACCAGTACTTGGAGGCTCATGGTAAACATTTGTTCACCTCAGCGAGCAGAAAGCCAACAGTGCTGCCTGAGAGGGACGAAGCCAAGAACATGCAGATTAATCCACCAGCTCTGCATTGCTTTAAGTGCAACACCCGAGGTCATAAAGCTGTCAACTGCCCAACCCTAACAAAGAAGTGTTTTCTGTGTGGCAAGCAGGGACATGAAGCTAGAAACTGTCGAACAGGTGGACGCAGATCAGGAGGACAAAGTAAGGATGGTACCCCTGTGCAGCGTGGTCAAGTGAGCGCTAGTTGTCTAGTTCAGCCACCTGAGGTTAAACCTACTGATGAAGACGTTAAGGCCTGTATTAAAGATGATACGCTGCAGTTAGCCTGTGGTAAGAAGATTCCATTGTTGAGTAGTGCTTGTGTTGAACCGTTGACTGGAGTGAGAAGTAAAATGCCTGTCGTGAAAGGTAGAGTTGGAGAGAAGCCTGTTGATGTCCTGAGAGATACTGGTTGTAGTGGAATTGTAGTAAAGAGGGACCTTGTGTCTGAGGATCAGTTTACTGGCGAATTTAATGTTATGCTGCTCATTGACAATACGGCAAGGAAAGTTCCCATCGCAAAGATTGATGTTGATACACCTTATCTCCAGGGCAAAGTGGAAGCGCAGTGTCTTCCCGATGCTGTTTATGATTTAATTATTGATAATGTACCAGGCGCAAGAGCCGCTGACGACCCAGACCCAAGCTGGCAAGTTCCTGTACAAGAAGCTTGTGCTGTAACCACGAGAAGTCAAGCTAAGAAAGCTGGAGAACATATTCCGTTGAAGGTACCGGGTACCAAAGAAAGTCCTGTAGTTGATGGAGAAAAGCTCAAGCAGATGCAGCGTGATGACGAGAGCCTACAGAAATTTTGGGAGAAAGATGACGTAGTTGTGAGAGGCCAGGCTGAGACTTCATTTGAAGTGAAAGGTGGAGTTCTGCACCGCGTCTACAAGCACCCTTATGTGAACGGAGGTAAACCCCTGAAGCAGGTTATGGTTCCTGTGCAGCTGAGAAGTCGAATATTGGAACCAGCGCACGGATCGATCATGGGAGGTCACATGGGGATAAAGAAAACGACTGATAAGATTCAAAGCGCGTTCTATTGGCCAGGCATTCAAGGGGACGTGACTCGTTATTG
>NC_090889.1:14652973-14660473 GCF_036669925.1 Montipora capricornis
CAGTTGGTACTATCTAACTAATTTTTCGTTGTTAGTAGAAATTTAGGAAATTTCTTCTCAAGAGGGGGTTATGTTACGAAAAATTATTGCGTGACTAGTATTTGTGAACATTCGAATATGCTAATTTCGTCTCGAATTTTCTAGATTATTTAATTAGTGCTGTATCCTCGTGATTTAGGAATTCTATTTTAAGCCGTTTGCGTATGTTGCTGTAAATAGTTTCTTATTGTAATATTACTTTATTTGGTATAGCCGGAAAGTTCTAGAATCTTTCGCTGTAAAGTATATAAGTGAATCGATGTAGTGTTTAGATGGTTTTTATCTCAAGGAATGTTTGAGGAGTTTTACAGTAGTGTTTACCAAAGTGTGACGAAGGTCGCGTGTAAAGCTTGGAGGCTTTGAAGAGTGACAGAGGTCGTGTTTGTTAAGTGTAAAAGAGGGGTTACGTGGATATCAAGGCAGAGGCCGTGTGTTTATACAAGAGCGACGGAGGTCGAAGTATTGTTAACAAGTCTAGCGTGTGCTTGTTGTGAAGTCCGGAGTGGAATTACTGCGTTCGTGTGAAATAAACAACTTCGTTGTGTTCTGACACTGCGTTCTGATTAGACTGCAAACTATACCTACCACTTTAAAACATCGAACTCGCAACACTGGTCCTGTTCTCAATTTGTAGCATTTCTTCCTATACCAACGCTATGTGGATTTGAAATGTTGTTTCCTCCAAAAAAAAAAACTGTTCAACTGTTTATATTTAAGACTCTGCCAAATCAATGGAGCCCTCTATGGGTCTTACAAAAGACCTGGCAGGTGAAGGAGATCTACAAAACGAGGACAAAAGCAACCTGTGGAAAACTCTGTTGACAACATTATCATGGATGGAGATACCACCACAATTTCTCATATCCACGATTATGTGAGTCAACAGATGGAGGCGGTCTGGTGAGATGTTGGTTATGCCATGAAGAAAGCTCTCCATGGTCATCTTACGAGATTGTCAAACAGCCACAAGTCACTGAGCAAAACTGCCATCGAGTATCTGGTGAGGTGCTTTGATCTTTGCTTACGTTTTGACTCAAAATAAAGGAAACTCAGATGGCATTCGCATGGGCTGTGAAGTCACGCAAAATCATGTATTTTGGAAACCACAGTTCCTGTGGCACATGGTTCCAGTGCATTAAGAACACAGCAACCTTTAAGCACCAATCACTGCCTTATCGAAGGGACCTTGAAGGGGATGACCTCAAAGCAGACCTGGAAATCAACACTTAATGCAGTTACCCCTTCTAAAGGTTTGCTGCCCATTAACAAAGTAGATGCTTCCATAAAGGTTTGAATCCCTTACTGTGCTAATTCTGCCTATTAATCATTTCACTTTCCACCTGTAAGACGCAACAAAAGGTTCAAGTTAATATGCTCCCCCAAAAATAAAAGAAACAGAAGAGTTCGAAAGAAGGCTAGAACTTCAGAGACAGACCTGGCAGTAGTTCTTGAAGCTACCAGAGTGGTGTCCAGTTTAGTGGAAGTCAAGGTGATTTAACTGCGATTCCTAATCCACTTTTTCCACCAACACCTTCCCACCTAGGTGAAGCTGAGATCCAAAATTCAACACCTATCGTGTTTGAGCATGGAACATCTTTTATAGACAACTATGTACTCAAATCAATCTAATACAGGTGTATTATCAGAGGTGGAGGGGTAGGTTGAAGAGTTTTATTGGCTACTTCTTTTGCATTTTCTTTTCAAAGAAAATTGACTTAAAATTAACAGCATCCGCAAATAAAAATAATTTTTATTACCTACTTCCCTAGTAACCAAGCACCCTCCATTGGCAATGGACTGGGAAAATTGTGCAGTTCCATTCGTGGTCGGGAGTTTTGCTCTCCTGATTTCTTTTCAATGTATCCAACTCAGGAATTATTGTTTATAATCCTCAGGCCTTTGTCTCTTAATAAAGATTCCCTTGCATGTAAGACACAACTTTTTTGCCACAAACCTCTAGCCTCAAGGTTAGGGAGAAAAAGGTTAACCAATAGAACATTTTTTTTAATTTGCCCGGGCTGAATAGTGCTGAAATATGCCAGCTTTCTGCAGTGCAGTGTTTAGGTGATCATGTAACATTTGACAGATATGCCTTGCCTAGACACGGAATCTCCCAGCAAGCATCACAAGCAAACAAACTGACGGTTGTAGCCCAAAACCGTCAGTAGTAGGCCTAACAGAATGCCTGAGGGAGTTCCTTAAATTCCTAAAATCAGTCAAGAGCAAAGTCATTTTAGTTGCCCATAATGGGAAAGTGGTTGATTCGCGAATTTTGATCAAAGCCTTATCGGAAGCTAATTTGTTGGATGAATTTGAAACTGTTGCAATTGGCTTCATTGACACATTGCCACTGCTCAAAGCACTGTTACCGGGGCGAGGGAGCTACAAACAAGGAGCCCTGGTGAAGAATTCCTTGAAAAAAATGTACGATGCACCCAATGGCCTTGACGATGTGAAAACCCTTAGATATGTGCTTCATCTCAAGCCACACAATTCCATTCTTTCCTCCCACAGCTTAAATGTAGACTTGTCCATCTGTCTATGCAACATCATTCAAGGAAGACCGCTAATTATCCCTCCTTTAAGTCTCTTGTTGAAAGGAAAGTTCTTTCAAAGTTAATGGCAGAAAAAAAAGGCGCTTCTTGCCTGAATTTACGGCAATTAGGGGTCATCTATACTCGAGGTGGATGAGGTCAATGATGGCCTTCGAGGTGTTCTAAGTGAAAATTAATCAAAATGCCACAATGGTCAATGTCTGGGGACTTCCTCTAAAAGAGTACTATGGGCACTATTCAGACAAGTTAGCGAGAAAATGAATCTGAAATGTTTCTACAAGTGAATGTAAAAAGCACTAAAATCTAATTCCCAGTCATGCTCTGTATGGAATAATGCGATAGATAAACTTATGTACATGGTGTGTGTATTATTATTTCCTAACTAAAGCCGTGTACACACTCAACGTTGATTATGATCAACTGAGGGATAATTCAGGCTATCATACTCCATTCAATTTTATTCAATAGGACATTTGAATGATGACGCCATTTGACTACAAGTACCAGAATCCTTCAGGTTTCGCTTTTCTCGTGTTAATTAGAGCTATTGTTGTTTTTACCCTACTAGGAATACAAAATTTAAATATGAAAAGAAAAACAAACTGAATTGTGGTAGTTGTAGTCAAATGACGCCATCGTGAAAATTGCCTATTATGGTTCTGTTCACATCTGCGACAATTCAAATACAATAGGCAGGGTAACCTCACAGGGTAATACAAAATGGCACTGTATCACGTGGCTGCCACGATTATCATTACCATGCTTGAAAATGACCAATGATATCTTCCGAGAATAGAAGACAAACCCAAATCTTCGTTTTATACAGCGATTAGAAGTAGCGTCTGATCATACCACCACGTGTTCGCCATTTTGCAGGGCTGTCAACCCACAAAGTATTCACACATTGAGAATTGATAGGGATGGGATGATAGATGACGTCATAACGCTTGTGACGTCATTTCTAATGACATCATATTACGTTCTTTACGCAAAAAGAAAGTACACTGTCACTCACATCACCTTAGACAACCTAGGCAAAAGTCAAAAAACGCACGAAAAAGATGTCATTGGCATTGCAACATTTGATTTGATTTGTTTATTTCGGACCAATCACATTATTGCTTAAATAACAATCCGTCAATAGCAACGCTTGCAAGAACAGTTTACCGGAGTTTACGAGGGAGATAAATAAAAGAATTGTTATCATCGATGTTAAAATAACTCAAACAACACAAAATATTTGAAATTTTATTGTTGTGAAAATCGATTCTCACTAGACAGGACAAACCTCAGCGATTAACCGGGAGATTTCAGATCGTAATCTTGAGACCGAGAGATACGGTGCAAAATCTAGAGTTTCCCGGATTATCCGGGAGAGTTGACAGCCCTGATTCTGTTCAATTGCGCAATTTAATTACTTCAAACAACCCCCTTGAGGTTGTTTGAAATGATTATAATCCAATTATAATCAGGACTGTAATTAGTCGATGTGAAACCATTTCATATTTAATTCGATTATCATTCGATCATAATCGAGGCCTAATGTGAACACGGCTGTGCTGTGATACCATGTTAAGTTTAGGGCAGTGAATACTCTATTGTTAAATGCCGTGCCAGTTCAATGAAAGTTTCATTGTCCAAATACTATTTTTGAGCATAAATTCTCCATTGCTTCGGAAAAATTAATCAAATGTATCCACTAAATACCCGTCCACTTAATGTGCATATGAATAGCGTCTCCTGTTATAATCACAGGAGCCCCAAGCTCAGTGTGAGGGAATATAGGGATTTGTATGGGAGGCCAAGACCTGAGACCTGAGAAAATATTTTTGCGGAAAAAATTCTTAATGAAAAAGCCTAACCTTATTGCCATTGTGGTTCGCTTTCTTCCTGTGAGGTTTTTTTTTCCAGATTCTACGCGAATTGAGCCATTGTCAGTTCCCGGTCATAATAAAATATCAAGGCTGAACACTAAATTCTCATACAGTTCGAATAACCCCACTTCTTGTAGTCCTTCGGTTGAACTTATTTAAGGTTTGCTTTATTTTTCAAATCGAAGAAATACTGAGTACAAACGATGAGTTCGCAACACAAAAACATAAAATTTTAGGGACGATCACCATTTTCAAGCTTTCTTTTCGCTTACTGACCTAGTTGCGTTCATTGCGCTTGAAGGTGCAAATTGTTCTCGTGCAGTTCAAATACACTCACACAGCTTGCGTAGCTGGCGGTTCTGTTGAGCGGTTTTCCCCAGCCTTCTTACGCCGCTTGAAATTTCTCGCACTCCAAAAAGAACCGCCAGTTACGCAGGCTAACACTCTCAATACTTTAATATTTTTATTCGCATATACCAGGAGCCTACAACTCCATGGTGTTCGTGTCACGGCGTTTTAATAGTGCAGTTTATTTTTAGATTGAATTTCCCGCGAATGAGACTCCCATAGAAGCCCGATGACCAATTAGAAGAAACTAACCTGACGTCGTAGGGTCAACGAACCGGAACTGCCTTTGTTTATTTCGGAAAAGGTGGTCTAAAAGTAGATCGGTCTGTAAAAAAGCAGTGATATAGGCCCAGTAGGGAGTTGTAGGCTCTGGGTGATGGGTTCCTGTATGTATATATCTCTACGGCGTTTTCAATTTTGGATGAAGTGACACCATACCCTTGCTAAGCCCTCGCATTTTGACTTGCGAGAGTGCAAATGTATACCTAGCCTACGTGTAGGTGTAGCCAAACCCTCCCCCTACACGTAGGCTAATGAAAACCCCACCGAACAAAAAAAACTTAATGTTTCCGAGGAATATGTTTGGAAAAGCTTCGTCCCTGTCATGATTCCACATGCATGCAGGCGCCTCAAACTCAGTGTGAGGGAAAGCCAACAAAAATACAACGATTTGTATGAGAATTCCGAAAAAAGACCTGAGAAGATACACGGAATACGTGTGGACGGAAGGCGAATCCGCAAAGAAAAAGTTGCGGATTAGGTGATATCCGGGTATGTGTGGACCGGTGGGGCTCACGTGACTACTCGTGTAGCGCTTAAGCACTAACATTTGAAAATTTATCTGTTTTCTTACCACTATAGTCGCAACGTAGTACACATTCCAAAGCAGTCTTTGTTGATTCACTATGACTATAGACACAAAATCACCTGATCAATCTGTAGCACAACAACTGACAACAACGACTGCACACGAACTTATTGCAATATCACTTATAGCCGAGGTGAAATCTCCGAGGAATCTCCGATGACGTAATGGTCCAATTAATCTGGAACTGTCATCAGGATATCTATGGGTATGAACGATACGATAATAACACTTTTAACAACTTACAGCTTTCTTTCCTAAAAGTCGCGATTAAATTTAATTGGTTTTTTACAAGAGTAAAGGCCTAGCAAAGTAGTCACACGCGTAACGTAAGAATTACGTTATCCACTGCTATGTTTAGTACGGTGGTTATTTCCCTACCAATGAAAGTTGAAACGTCGACACATTCCATAGATGACATAATGACCTTTTATGTATTCAATACTTGCTTCGAATCAACCGCTTAAATAACACAAAATGGCAATATATATTGTACTAAATAAAGAGTGGAATATTCATAAAATTTTAAGCACATGAACGTTTTAACAGCTTTTAGCGAATACCTGTAAACATCATAAGTTGCGTGATTCGAAGTGCCTCTGACTATATGACCGAATAGAAATTTGGGACTGCTCACCAACTAAACTAAATTTTATCTGTTTTCTTACCACTATAGTCGCAACGTAGTACACATTCCAAAGCAGTCCTTGTTGATTCACTGATGAATGATACAACCAAAATCACTTGATCAATCTGTAGCACAACAAACTGACAACGGCTGCACACAAAGTTATTGCACCATTACTTATAGCCGTTGTCAAATCTCCGATTGCACCATCAGTCGTAGCCGTTGTCAAATCTCCGATGATGTAATAGTCTTAGCTTTCTTTCTTAAAAGTCACAATTACATGTTTCAATAAGACACAAATATATATATATATTTTGTTGTAAATAAAAAGCGGACTATATTCATAAAATTTTAAGTCATTAATGTTTTAACAGCTTTTTGGGGAATAAACATCCTAAGTTGCGTGACTGGAAGTCCCACTGACTATGTGGCCGAGTGGAAGTCTGGTCAGCTCTCCGACAATTAATTATTAATTAGGGACACTAATTGGAGACACTGTTGTAAATCAACAATTAACGCAAATCAAATGTTGGTTACGGGAGAGTTATCAGAAAACCTGTCATCAATAAGAATTCGTTGTTGACGGCCAGGTCCCGGTTGTTCCAAGGGCGGATAACTATATCCAGTGGATAAGTCACTGATCCAGAGTATAAAATACACCTGAAGTTAAAAGTTGGCCAAAAATGTCTTACACACCTGTTAACTAGATGAGCTTAGATTGTGCATATTCGCAGTTATAAGGACAAATACTGAAATCTTTGCAGAGATTGAAACAGACGGATAGTGAGTTATCCACTGGATAAAGTTATCCGACGTTTGAACAAGAGACAGAAAGGTGAGAGGAAAGCCATCGCAAACCGTGTCAAAATCAGCGTTAAAATCAAGTAGCACAATACACTACAATACAACGATACTTCTCCTCAACTTAATCAACTTAATATGGCCAGGGCTATCTCGAAAACCTACTGGTTTATCTAGTTCCAAGGCTCAAACATTTGGTTACCGGTAATTAAAATTGTAATTATGATCATTTTATCTATTTAATTGTTTCCTACTTTAAATTGTACATTGACAATGAACTGAGCAAATAAAATTATATTCTATTCTATTCTAATGCAATAAGCTCTATTTAGAGATGGTAACGTATTCACCAGGTGAGTTATATAACTTACCACCCCCACAACAACAAAG
>NC_090889.1:14665473-14670473 GCF_036669925.1 Montipora capricornis
CAGGAATTTCAATGGTTTGTTATGATATTTTGGGCGGGAAATTTCGCGGCCGGCGACCAGAATTGAAGTGTTTGCACATGCGCTACATTTTACCGTGACGACAAATTTGCCAACTGACTACGTTCCTGCTTGGTTTTGAGTTTCTACCACGATGTTCTGTAGCCGATGTGGATCAAAGTCGCCTGAAGATGCCAACTTCTGCCCTAATTGTGGATATTCCCTTAAATCAGCTGCTGAAGTTGTTCCATCAACATCGTCTGGTCACGAAACTGTGAGCTTTGATGAATTTAGAACGCGCAAAGAACGAGAGAGAACGTCATGGTTCGAGTCAAAAAGCAAGAAGGCGAAGATAGCTAAGGGCAAAGCAAAAGAAACCGAGGTTAGCATTAACGTTGGTTTTATGAAGCTGGACAAGGTGGCTGACTTTACCTATTAAAGAACTGCCTTCGGCAGACAAAGAGAGCATTTTGGCAAAATCCGTGAGAAAACATTCAAATCACCACAAAACCATTCACGAGGGGCTCGAATACGTGCTGCTTTTCCCTGATGGCAATGAGGTGGTGAAACTACCTGGAACTGACAAGGATTTTTCCTTAAAAGAGTACAGAGAAAACGTTGGGAGACACTATAATCGCGTGACTCTCTTCATTGCTACTAGGAGTTATTTCCTGTTCTCTGAAATGCCCAACTGTGATAACGATTCAGACTTTGACCAAGATAAAAGGTTATTGGACAGCGATCTTGACTACAGCATTTATGAAACTTGTCGTACAGATTCCAGGGGTAGGGGGAAAATGGGAGCCAGCTCATCATCTGAGGTAGAGGTAGAAGTACCGGATACCAGAAGCAGTGTCGATCCAATAAAAGTCCATGGACAGAGTACTCCACAGATGCATGGTTCGATGATGGATGTGGTGAAAGAGCTTCCAACAAATAGAGTGTACAACATGTCAACAATTATTTCCAGTCACGGAAATTGCAGATCACGCAGACGCATGTTGTGACATTTGGGTCGGTGAAGTTGCTTCCTTTGATTCAGTTCCTCTGCCTTGTTCTTCGTTGGAGCTGCCACAAGAAAGCGAGGAACAGCCAAGAATTGACGGAGATACTCCTTTCAGGATGTGATATCAAATTTGGCCGAGTCATTATCTGAGAATCCAGTGAGGTTAAATGTGCGAAGAAGGCACACGTGGTCTGATTTTAAGGAAGCAAGATTAAAGCAGCGAGTTAATCCTGGAAACCGAATAAAAATTGTGTATATTGGGGAGCCTGCAGTTGATGATGGAGGGCCAGGAAGACAATTTTTCTCAGGTATGACTGGTATTACTTCATACATAAATGTGGCCATAATTTTAGAATAACAAAAATTAATTTCTTTCATTATTTTCTTAGCTAGGGGTGACCAGCAAAAAGGGTGGGTGCACCGGCTACTCAGGCATAGAAAAAAGTTTTTTGCATGCAGGATTTTCTTTTAGTTATTTTTGTTTTTACCATTTGAGCATATACCCCTCAACAGGATAAGGTATCAATAGGCCCTTTGCAGCTAGAGGTCACGTGCTTGGATACCACCTAGCAACACGAAACTGGAGAGCAAGCGTTCCAGTTGAACAAAAGCCAGAAGGTCAAGCACGTGTGGTTTTGAAGAAAAGTTTTTAGACATAAGAGCGCTTAATTTTAGTCCACTTCTACAGTTATTGTAAGTCATATTTCCAAACTTTAGTCTAGGCTTGTTTTTAGCAAAGTAAAACCGTTTTTCGCTTCCAGTTTGCCGTTCTAAACCAGCACCGGCGCTTGACAACATGGCGGCTTCGCAAGGTATGTACTCAAAAAATCTTCTTCTAGAATGATTTCCATGCCTTAGACTTACATAAAAACACCTGTTAAAGCAAGCCTTTGCCCTATTTTAAAATGTGAGTGCAATATAGACCATTTTAGAAGCGGGAAAACACCAATTTTTACCTATGATCGGCGTGACAAATTATACTTGTTTTTTTTTGTGTGTCTTCTGTGTCCACATATCTTTTATATCACAAAGAATATCATTTGCCATTAAACATTTGAGGTATTGTCGACTTATTGAATATGCCTTATATGTTATTATTTTTAGTGGAAGGAGATTCACAAGATATTTCTGCTTTTCCTGCTTTAACATTCGATGATGTTGTGCGATACTCCAAGGAGAAGTCTGGTTGCACTTCTACCTCAAAAGCTTACAAATTTATGGGAGAACCGGGCTATCTACACGATATCAAGGGTAAGTATCATGTTTTCGAATGTACGAGAATATAAAAGTAATAGTTCCAGCATCAGAGAATTAAGCTTTTATTAATGAACAAGACATTTTGAGGGTAAATCTTACACCTAATAGTTACAAATGTTGTATCTCTTGCAGTGAACTATACTGCAGGGACGGCCAAAGTGAATGCTAAATGCTTTAGATCTATGAAGAAGAGTGAGCCCCCTCACATCATGGAGGTATCTGCAAAGATAAGCGATGCTTCTCTGGCAGGAAAATGTTCCTGTGTTGCTGGAATAGGGGGATACTGTCATCATGTAATTGGTCTGCTGTACTACCTGGCACTTCTTAAGCAACTTGGTCATTGTTGTTTACCTGATGAACTTACCTGTACCAGTATGAAACAGCGATGGAGTGTTCCAAGGGGAAGGAAAATTGAGCAAAAGGAAATTCAAGATGTTTTGGTTAAAAAACCCCAGATGGGAGCACAGTACAGTAAATTCATCAAAAGCACTCTTTATTCCCCTGCTACTATGTATGGAACATGGACAAAAAATCATTTTAGCCATTACACACCCCAGCCTCTCATAGCAACCCTGGTTCCTAGTAAAGAACAGATGAAAAATGTACCATTTGTGCCATGTAGATATGGGAATGTGCCAAAAGGCTGTGTGTTATCATACCAGCAGAGGATGTCAACAGACTATGTTATAAATGATTTCACATGCACTGCTTTTCCAGAATTGCCACTGGACAATTCAGACGAAAGGTTTGAAAACAATTATTCAATCTGTTTGGATAATAAGCAACAAGCTGCATTTGAAGCACTTTCCGTCACCCGAGAGGCATCTCTTAAAGTTCAAGAACAGACCATAACTCAATCTTCAAGCAGCATTTGGTATCTTCTTCGAAAAAAAAGAATCACCGCCAGCAAATTTGGTTTGGTTGCCAAACGAGTGTCAAATTTTGGCTCTTTAGTAGGCCAGCTCAATCCCAGCAGATATGTCCAAACCAATGCCATGAAAAGGGGGATTGAACTTGAGGCACATGCTGCCATGGTTTATGCAAATTCAGCAAAGGGGGGACGTGTAAATCTTTTCCCTTCAGGTTTGGTTATAAATCCCAAGTGTGCATGGCTGGGCTGCAGTCCTGACCGTAAGGTTTATGACCTGGATGCAGTTAATAGTGGAAAAAATCCCTTTGGCCTACTAGAAGTAAAGGTTGTTAAGGAAGGCGAAACAACATTTGACAATGTCAGATACTTGGTCAAAGATCCTGTCACCAGTGCATATACTTTGAAGACAACAGACATTTATTATTATCAAGTTCAATGCCTACCTGGTCTCACTGGTCTGGAGTGGTGTGATTTCTTCAGTTATATCAATGACAATTTATATGTGTGTCAAAGAATAATGTTTGATCAGTTTTTTTTTCAGGAGGCCAAAGACAAAGTAGACAGTTTTTTCTTTCAATATTATTTGTGCTGATGAATATATTAATTTTGTCACATTCATGATCACTCGGGAAAACATGGGTGAAACGTTGGAGGCACAAGTAATGTCTTTAGACATGTATTAAATGCAGCATTTTGATTTTAACTGTATCCAATGTATTCTGATTCGTGCACCTGTCAATGTTAAGCCCCAGGAGGGAGAAAGGTGGACCCAGGACATTTAAGATTCTCACTTCTGGGATTAGAATTTCACAGAAGACAAATTTCCACGAGTGGGCGGTCCTGACAGGGAAAGGGGTATGTTTTTGGCATGGGAAGGGGTGTGTAGATACTAGCAACCATGCTCTGGTTAGGAAATTTGACATTGAAACAGACTAGAATGTCAAGTCCCCTGGGGTATGCCTTACCTCCCCCATGGATGAGCATTTATTTGTGTACTGTGAATGCTTAATATATTAGGAATACCGTTTATGCATTATAAATACCATATATAGCAAAGACCACTCTTAAATATTCATAATGTACCCATCAATAATTTTACCAAAGTTTGTTCCTAGTTAGAGTTATTTCAGTAACCCTATTCAAGTCTAGGATTTAATATTTCAAAGTCAAAAAGGGAATTACTTAGTGTCTATCACTACAGGTGTCTTCATGACCAATAACCCATTTCTTGTAATCATTCCACAGCTGTTCATTTTACTTGTTATTTTGAGATAATATTAGGGGACCCTGAAAATTTGTGAGCAAGCAAGCCACTGTGTACAGCTGGTTTACAGAACCTAATGTTGAAAGGGGTACATCAGTATCAAAAAAGTGGTACTCCTTGATCCGCCTTATCGCACGCTCCACGTGTATTCTAAGCCTGGCAATGGTCTTAGTTTTTTGTACATCTAGAGCAGTAAACTGGCCTTGACTTTTGAGGAATGGGGGAATATTCAGAGCTACACCTTTTGCCCTAAGAAGATCATCAATGTCAAAACCTTTGTCTCCCATCACTGAATCCCCCTGTTCTAGTAAATCTAGTATACCACTGCACCTTGTTATTTCTTTGTCTGAGATTCCACCTGTATATAGGCATGACACAAAAGAGATGGCACCATATGGTGTAATTCCAATTAAACCCTTGAGTGTTGTGCTACTTTTATACGAAGAATAGAACTGTGATTGGAGTAGCAGTGAAGTTGGGGTCTGCACAAAAATTTCTGTGCAGTCCAATATAACTCTTGTAGTTGGGTACATGGCCTTGAAACTCTCAGGCATGAATTTATTTACATCATCACGTGATGGCCAGATCATTTGGCTTCCAAGGAA
>NC_090889.1:14682973-14687973 GCF_036669925.1 Montipora capricornis
GACTGAAGAGTAATGGACTCCTGGAATCAATAAGGCAAATCCCGAAGCTGTGGAAGGCTGTATTTCTACCCAATGAGTCTTCTTTTTCACTTTCAGCAGATGATTTTCTTGAGCAACTTGTTGCAACATTCAGTTGCTCACAAGCAGAAAGACAACTTGAAACTGATGTTTTTAAACTCTTCAGCGACTTTGTGCAGTTTATACATGCAGGTCTGTTAATTATTCTTTGAGACATGCAATTAACTCAGTGAATGCAATTGAAGTCAGAGATAGCTATGTTATTATTTAAACTTGAATTATATGCTGTATGTCTTTTTCTTATTTCAACTTGTGGTGGTTGTAATTCATTTACTGGGTGATAATGCAAATGTTTATTCAACAGGAGATTTAACCATCAATGATTTGATCAAGTGGATGACTGGAACAAAAACAGTGCCAGTACTTGGTTTCCCCAAGAAGTTTTCCATCACCTTTGTACATGGGTGTGTTGCCAGCTGCAGGTGCAGACCAACAACATCAAAATGTGATCTGCTCTTGAAGATGCCAGTGCACATCTCCAACTTTGAAGACATGGTGGAAATGATGTCATCAGCACTAAAAGATTGTATTGGTTTTGGACTGATATGAGTCAGTATCCAAACTTGTGTGCCTTTGGGAAGTTTGTGAGGAGGGTAAGGGTAATAACCAAATTTGTGTATGTGGAGGCTACACCCTGAGGTCGAACCCTTACCTCTTATGTAACACTTAAGACATAATAGGCACCTACAGAAGACATGCTCCACTGTTTTCCAACAGTGTCGGATTGAGTAATCCTTTACATGGATAATGAGTCATTAGGTGTGTCTGTTCAAGAAAACTGGGAAGGCCCATTTCAGTTTGTCCCCTGCGATTTTTTATTCTTCAACACCCATGTTGAACTTTAAACCTCTTGGGTGAAACCTTCCATACATTGTAAGGAGAACTAGTATGTATCCCCACCTACTGTGGGAGTGTAGTGTATTTCTGAACTACCAAACAACATAGTGTAAATAACTTTATTTTATCACATTACGAGGGTCAAATAAATTATTATTAATATTAAGCATTCCGTTACCACCTGCTTCTTCCAAATTTGAGGCATTTGTTGGACATGTCCCTTCTTCTTAATTAATTCTGGCTTAAATTAGAGAATTAATCAGGCCTTTGTAGTACTACTGACTCACGTTTACCACGCCTGAAAGCCTTAGAGTCATCTGCTTTAAGGTGTGATACAGTTGTATGCCTAAATATTATATAGTGGCAACTTCTAGGAAGTGATGTGGCCATAACAGTTGATTTAACCAGCACGTTGAGAATTATCAGGTGAATTATATATTAAACTTTGTTTACGTTAGGTTACATTTTCAAAATAAAACAACTAAGC
Organism: Montipora capricornis; assembly: GCF_036669925.1. Taxonomy (NCBI): domain Eukaryota; kingdom Metazoa; phylum Cnidaria; class Anthozoa; order Scleractinia; family Acroporidae; genus Montipora; species Montipora capricornis. The sequence goes on from NC_090889.1 coordinate 14,684,376, forward strand.
AGAAGAAGTGGTGGTAGTAGCACTATTAACAGTAACTGTTGTCACACATATATGTAAAGATTTTGAAAAGAACAAGTTCAAACAGGAAGAATTTCACAAATTACAGTGAAGCACATCATTTCTGTAATTGCTGTAAGTTTCCCTTAAGTGTCTAATTGCTCAATTCCCCTAAGTGTAATTGCTGTAAGTTTCCCTTAAGTGTCCCTTTGCGACTCCTCACAATACGGAATATATTGACTCCCAAATAGCCCTAAATATAATGTGGTATTGCCGTCTCAAAATTGCAATTAGTTTTGTATCCCAATAAAACTGTAAACTAATCAACCCGCGCCTGATCGAAATTTCAATTCTTTCTACCTGCGAAATAGCACGTTTGAATGCGGCGGCACTTTGCTTGCGTACGTCAGCAAACCAAATTTAGTGCAACGACGTCAATTTCAACATTGGAACCAATCACAGGCCACAAAAGTGAGACGGCAATATCACGAAATATTGATGGCTTGCGCATAGGCAAAACTATAAGAAGATCGTGATACTGATTATAACTGGTTCAGAAGACCCATGTTAAATACCAAAATAAAGGGTCAGGCTGTACACATTTAATTAGGTATGCAAAGGCAATCAGTTTTTGGAACAAATAAAGTGCACCTGCTGCAGTAGATGGAAATTGACAATTTTCATTTTCAACAACATAACAAAAATATTCTTGATAGATCTGTAATCCATTTGGCTGATCAATTTGCACCTTCTCTTCCATTTCTTCAATTTGCTGAATCTCACTAAGACATTTACATTCAAAAGCACCTGACCAGTGTGGCAAATAATATAAAATGTCTGGTACTCCTGGTACTGTACACTGACTTCTTGAAGAACAAATGCGGTGAGTATTCCAGTGCACTTTGACTTTGTCAAGTTCACTATCAATGAGTGGTTGAAAGCAAAACCATAAGCACTCCCTATGTACTTAAAGAAGTCAATCCACCATTCAGCTCTCCCCCTTCGGAAGAAGGACCACAAGCACTCAATCCTTTGATTAGCGGGTGAACTCCCATATTTATGTGCCTTATCACCAGCTAAGTCATCATCTCCATTTTTATGGAAAAAGCACTGCAAGGCTGCCATTATGCCATTTTCTGTACCACAGTCACTTCTAACAATGATTGGACAACCCTGAGTCTCTTTCACACAGTCAAGGTAAAATGAGGCTGGAATTTCTGGTTTGTTATTGGATCTAGCGACCTCAAGCCATAGGATTTTGTGACTGTAACCATCGATTGCTCTATGTAATTGAAAGCCGTATGGCTTGAGTTTATCATATCCTACAGAAAGCAAGTTTGCAATTTTTGTCAAAAGATCCACCGATGTAACCATCGATTGCTCCATGTATTGGAAAACCGTATGGCTTGAGTTTATCATATCCTACAGAAAGCAAGTTTGCAATTTTTGTCAAAAGATCCTTTCCAAATGGTGTATTTACTGTATTGTGGTTCAATTATGGTCAATTTTATCTGTAGTTTAAATTTTATTCTTCTTTGTTTTTGGGTGCAGTGATAATGAAAATGAGGTTGAAACTATGGAAAATAAAATTTAAGCCAGGGGTAAAATTGAACCATAACAAATCAATTAATTCAAACCATTTTGGAGGCGTGGTCGGAAATATGAACAAGCTGCCTTAATATATTGTTTGTAACAACAATAATAATAATAATAATAATAATAATAATAATAATAATAATAATGTAAGAGAAAACAGCAAAACTTCAAAGTGAATGATAATAATAAAAATAATGACAATAAAAACAAATATAATAGCAATAGTAATAATACTTGCAATAAAGTTTCACGAGTACTAGAGTTGACTTACCATCCCCGTGCCAACAAAAGTTAGGACCGTAACTGGAGTACCTTCTTCTAGTAAGCCTTCATCGTCGCCTTTGTTCGACACCTTCCGGATCGAGTTCTCGAATGACTGAAGCAACGATTTGTCGAGGAACATGTATATGATGTTCCAGTCGAAGGGAATGCCAGATTGCTCTGTAACCTAGCAATCTGCCGGATCCATTTAGCTGTTGTTCAATAATATCTCTCAGTTGTTCTCGATCTGTATTACCTGTATTTCCATTTCTTCGTAGGCCAAAGTCCTGTAGCCTTCGTTTCAGTGTGCGAAAACTGAGAGTAATATTGTGATATTCGTGCAAGAACTCTCTAATAACTTCGTTCTCATATCCAAGATGGAAGTAATGAGTGATTATCTCTCTCCCCGTCTTACACCCTTCGGCCATGATTCTTGCTATACATGAAAGACCTCGATTTCCTGTTAGCCTCGTTTCCAATCTTCCTTATCTGTTTTTTTTGTTTGCGTCATGCTTTTTTGTTTGTGTTGTGCTTTATTGTTTGCGTCACGCTTTATTGTTTGCGTCATGCTTTTTTTGTTTGCGTTGTGCTTTTTTGTTTGCGTTATGCTTTTTTGTTTGCGTTGTGCTTTTTTGTTTGCCTCATGCTTTTTTGTTTGCGTTGTGCTTTTTTGTTTTCGTTGTGCTTTTTTGTTTGCGTTATGCTTTTTTGTTTGCGTCATGCTTTTTTTGTTTGCGTTGTGCTTTTTTGTTTGCGTTATGCTTTTTTCTTTGCGTTGTGCTTTTTTGTTTGCGTTATGCTTTTTTCTTTGCGTTGTGCTTTTTTGTTTGCGTTATTCTTTTTTGTTTGCATTGTACTTTACTTTTCTTTGAGTTGTGCATTCCCTGTGTACGTCTTGCTCTTCAATTTTATTAACTGTTTCTTTCTTTAAGACGCTTTCTTTTTTTGTTTGGTGATGTTTTCCCCTTTGTTTGCGTTCCCTTTTTTTGTTTGTGTTGGCCCTTTTGGGCTTTTGGCTTCAAGGAGGGCCGTAACAGTTGAGTGAGTAGAGCGAAAATCCGATTGATATTTACAGATGATACTGTGCTCTTCTAAATAGGCGTATAATTGGTCATAGACAATTCTTTCAAATACTTTGGCTCCGACTGAAATCACGGAAATTGGACGACAATTGTTTAGATCGTTTCTATCGCCTACTTTGAAAAGTGGAGCTACTCTTGCGCATTTCCAATCATCAGGAAAAATACCCTGACCTATAGATTTATTAAAAATACCGTATTGCAAATAGGTATGCAAATGAGATCCGCACATTCCCGAATTAGCCTAGCAGATATCATGTCAAGGCCAGTTGCTGTTGACTTGTTGAGTTTGTTAAGAAGTGAAAGAACTATATCTGTGGTAGTTGGACAAAGTTGAAACTGTTTATCCATATGGGGGAGGTACTTCAGATAGTTATCACTATCTGGAGTACTAATGTTCCAAGCAAGTTTTGAACCGATGGTGGCAAAATGATTAATAAATTCATTCGACAGCATAGTTGGATTTGTTATTGATACACGATTCACTTTTAGAGACGTAACCGATTCCTTTCCAGATTTTCTCGAAGTAAGTTCATTGATAATCTGCCAAGTCTTTCTGGAATTAACTTTGTATTCGTTAAGACTATTATGATAATAGGATTGCTTTGCTAATCTGATTTCGTTATTCACTATATTGCGTTGTTTTTTAAATTGCATCCAGTCAA
>NC_090889.1:14692973-14720473 GCF_036669925.1 Montipora capricornis
ACAGCACTTGGACATTAAGAAAGGAATAATCAGCTCCACATTTGTTCGCCCAGTCGTAAGCAATCTTGTTGCAATAGGTAGTCTTACCCATGCCTGGCTGCCCTTCAATTAAGACCGTTCTTGGCTGGGAACATTCTTCATGTGGTTGGAAGATTTTGGACATGTCAACATTATGGTCAGTCTTTGTTCCTCGTTCTTTTTTTCTACTGACCATTTTGAGTCTGGTAAAAATGCTATCAAGATGGAATCGAAACTCTTCGCACCAAGGGAAGGGTGCAAGCCATCCTTCACGTGTTTTGTAGAGCTGGCAAATACCGTCAATCAACTCAGCTGGATTAAAGTCATCTGAAAATGCAAAATATTCGAACACGGTGACTTCTACAGCTACTAATGGCCACGGTATGAATGACAACTCATTTGCGCGGACGTTTAAAGGCTCTTTCAATACATTTTAACTCAAGTTTCACTACACCTCACGTGCGCTGAATATTGGAGTCAGGCTTTGATTACCACCAGGATTAGATTACATGGACTTAAGTTTTGCTTCAGTGTCCACGCAAGTACTGGACTAATGCAGCATGGATATAAATATTCACCGAACGTGAGTTGTAGTAAAATAGAGAAGAACTAAAACAGAAACACTAAAACAACAACACAAAAGGATAGGATATGGCCGGGATTTGTAAATTTCACTATTTTTAGAAATGGAAGGCAACTACCTGATGTCATATGAAGCCATCGGGGCGTCAAAACAGGGCACTGGAATACCATCGTTAACTGCAAGACGTGAAAGCTAAACCACACCCCCACTGTGGGTGGGTTTTTGCATATTTTACCGGTGTGCATAGAGCCCATTTCAAAAGTGTGGGTGGTTACAACTGGTCAGCAGTTAGGACCGTGCAATGTCAGGAAACAGAGGCATACCAAGCACCAAATTGCAAAACTAAAAGAAATTAAAAGAATGACCAGGTGTGTTTATACAACGGGTCATGAAAAAAGGGAATGTTGTGTCAAAGCAAGAAATAATATCCTTTCAGATCGTTTTTTTAAAAGATCACGAGGGTATAAAATGACACCTGGGCACCTAATTGTGCAATACAAACAAACAAGTTAAAGAAAAGATGTGACAGATGCTTTGAAACAAATGCTACCCGAACTCTTCGTGAAAGTACTAGTAATAAGTCCGGAGAAGCTGACATGAAATCTCTTGTTCTGTCCGCAAAGCAAAAACGTCAGTTCATTATCGGGAATGTGATCGAACCATTGTAATTTCTGCGATAAAAAAACCAAGAACAGTGAGGAGTCCTCTGTGCACCACAGACCACTGCAATCACTCTCGATGACAACATTTGGTTATTTCAGATACTGAAAAGGCTACAAGTTGTCCATTGCTATACCAGTAGAAAAGAAAAATTGAAATGCACCATCGGAGGTCATTCTTGTTATATTTTGTTCAGGATACGTGTCATATTTATTTCCAACCAAGACCGTCTTGGTCAGAATGCGTTTAGGTACACTTTTTGGCCATCACAATTTAAAACTATCACCAGAGCGATAATCTTTATACTCAAATTTACTCCCACTGGAAAGTCTCATTTTTTCAATGGCATGGAAACTGATAGAGTTATATGAAACAACGAACTTACAAAATAACAAGATTTAAGCCAATTTATGAACCCTTATAAATTAAAGTTAATGTGACAACCATGACCTATGTAAGGGATTTGTAATTGAGCTAAGGCTATTATGCGTTCTCTCGTTACAGAGTGAGCTTGACTCACGCAAACATCACACCATGCACATTATTATCCAATCACATTCTAGGCGCCACGTGCTTAAGGACTAGCATATCAAAGTCCCTGAACTTTGGTATTGCGTCATTTCTGTTTGGCTTCAAACCAAAACACTTCAGTTCAAGCATCTGCATTGAAATTTTAAGTATCCGCACTGAAATTCCCAATTATCCGTACAAATTCCGTCAAATTGATACTCCCTGGTGTTTAGCAATTCGCTTGGAGACATATTGTGCAACTCACGGAGCCATGCCACCCATCAGACCTCGCAGAGCGGTTCGCGCCCAGAATAACGTAAACATGGATCCGGCGGTATTAAACGCTTTGCCAATTTCCGATCATCATGGTCTCTGCCAGCAGAATGGTCTACCTTCGGCAGCGAAGTACCTTGGAAAGAAGGCTTACCAGCCTCCGGTCTGTTCCAGCGAATAACGCAGACAGTGGGCCCAACTGCGAAGCCTCGGGTCTCGATTTGAACAATCAGATGGAACGCCCCCAGGATCGTAACAGTATTTTTAGCGAGACTCAAATAGCAGAACTCCAACGGCTTGTGAAGGAATCTGTCGCAGTTGCCTCCACGGAAATCGCTGGCGAAGCCGCTAGGGCCGCGGTAGGCGCCATTCAAGCCGAATTAGTTATTCAACCGTCGACCCAAAACAGCGCCAAAACTTCCCGCGCAATCGACGTGGACACCCTTTTCCAGACCCACCCCCACGAGGACATCACATTCTCTGACCCAGGGCTTCAAGCAACGCCCTTCCAGGATCCTATACCCGCCAGCTACGTGAAAGAGATCCAGTCGGGTGAGTTTTTTGAACTGTCTAAATTGCTCCCTAAAAACCTATCGAATGTGGAGGATGAGCCTCTCGTCTTGTCCATAGGGAACTCAGTCGTGACAGTGACCAAGAATAGGAAAGCCTCTTCAACCATCATGGATGTTGAGCAATGGACCACGGCCTCTACCATTTACTTAAGGGTACTTACGCATAAATTCCCCCATCGCTCACAGGAACTACCACATTATCTCCTAATTATCCTAATTAGATACGCCGCTAGGGTCCATGCCGGTTTAGGTTGGGACATCTACGACTACAAGTTTCGTTAAAAGGCTAGTCTTAACAAGTCTCTGCTGTGGTCTAATCTGGATAATCAGTTATGGCTCACTGTTTTTACTGTTGCACCTTCCGTCCTGAGAGAGGAATATCCTTTTCTTTCTAAGAGACCCAACTCCAGAGCCTCTGACGGGGTCGCAAGCAGAGGCACATGCAATAACTTCAACTCCACCGGGTCTTGCACCCGGGAACCCTGCTCGTACAAACACGTCTGCAACAAATGCCGGGGAGCCCACCCTGGGTGCCACTGTCCCGACCGATCTCGGGTTGACGGAAAACATAACAGTGACGGGGAAAAGGACCCAGGGGCCTCCCATCCTACATCCTCCCAAGTGAAGGGGCTGCCTCGGTCCTTCCAACCCCCGTTAATGTGGCAAGGTTGGAAAGTACACTCGAGGACCACCCTGACCAGTTTTTAGTTTTAAAATTATGTAACACTTTCAAGTATGGGGCTGACATAGGTTACAATGGCTTACGGTTTGCACGCTTTTCTAAGAATCTACCCACTGCCTTGGCACGGCCTGATATAGTACATGCAAACTTGTCTAAGGAGGTCGCCCTAGGTCGTGTAGCGGGTCCATTCTCCAACCCCCCCCCCCCCCCCACCCCTTTTGTAACCTTCAAGTCTCCCCCATTGGTCTCGTTCCTGAGAAACATACAAATAAATTTCGAACTATTTTTGGAACTAACTCACTAGTATCAATCACTCTATTTCCAAGGAGGACCATGGCCTGCAATACATAACCATTGACAATGCTATTTCGGGAATTTTAAGGTTCGGCCCGGGGTGCTTCCTTGCTAAAACGGATATTCAGTCTGCATTTCGACTCGTTCCGCTCAAACCATCTGATTACGAACTTTTTGGAATGTACTGGGATGGTCAATATTACTATGACAAATGTCTCCCCTTCCGCTTGCGGAGTGCCCCATATATCTTCAACCAACTTGCGGATGCAGTCGAGTGGATTCTCCTCAATAAGTGCCTAATCTCATTTGCTTGCCATATCCTGGACGATTTTTTAATCATCGAACCTCCAGCACTCTCCCCCCCCTCTTACAGTCAGACCTGCCAACAGAGCCTGACCAGTATGCTCCTAACCTTTAGGAATCTTCATATCCCTATCGCCAGGGACAAGACCCAGGGCCCCTGTACTGCCCTCGAGTTCATGGGTATCATTTTAGATTCTGAAAAAATGATCGCGCTCACCCGGAAGGTTTCCAAGGCCCATCATCACATCTCATTGAGCTCCGGTTTCTTTAAAGATCTCCACATGTGGAAGGAGTTCATTTCGGACTAGAACGGGGCCAGTTTTTTCCTGTCTAACTCCTGGGTCGACTCGGACTCCCTCCAGTTATTCACCGACGCATCCGGTACCCTGAGCTTCGGGGGGTTTTTGGTTCTAAGCGGTTCCAGGGCCGTTGGGAAAGCCACCAACAACTCCATCAACCAAGAGTGAGTATTGCCTGGCAGGAACTATTTGCCCTGGTCGTCGCCTGTTCCCTTTGGGGCAGATACTTTGCTAACAAGCGCATAATAATTTTTTGCGATAATGAGTCGGTCGTCGGCATTGTCAATTCTAAGCGCTCCCGCATTCCTAGAGTGATGGACTTAGTCCGCCACTTGACCCTGCTGACACTTAGATTCAATTTCTACCTGCGAGTCTAGCATATTGAAGGTAAAAAGAACACGATCGCTGTCTCGCTTTCAGATGGACCGATTTCGTCTACACGCGCCGCACGCAAAACAAGACCCCTACCCTATCCCACAGGCTCTCATGGAGATCTAAATGCCGACATCCACCGGTTCCTTAACCTCTCGTTGGCAGCTTCTACTCAACAGTCCTACAGTTCGGGGAGAGGCGTTTTCTGGATTTTTTATCATTGTACGGAATCGATCTACCTAACAACCTACCGGCAGACGAGGACCCTCTCCTCCGGTATGTCACCCACCTAGCACGATCAATCAAACACTCCTCAATTAAGAGCTATTTAGCCGCTCTCCAGCACCTTCACATCCGCAATGGTTATGACCTCGACCTGAAAAAAATTTTCCGCCTTCAGCTCATATGCCGGGGAATCAAACGTGCACAGGGCAGCAGCTTACACTTCGAACAGCGATTCCACTATGATTTGGGCTGCAATGACACTACCCTTTTTTTGTTTTTTTGCAGTTAGGAGAGCTGACATGCAACTCCCCCTTCTCGTCACATATTCACCTTTCCCTGGAGGATATAACCTTCTTTCCCAGTTAAACCTTACCTCATTACATGTCGGTACGCATAAAGATTTCCAAAACAGATCCCTTTCACTCTGGGCACACCATTTATATCGGGCCAACTAACCAGTCAATTTGCCCTGTGCAGTCCATGCACAGGTATCTGTTGGCAAGGAACACCACCCCGGGACCCCTTTTTCAATACGCTTCGGGACTACCATTGACCAAGCAAGATTTGACTTCCAAGACAAGGTAGCTCTTATCACTTGCCGATTTCGACCCATCTAAATACGCCGGCCATAGCTATCGCATAGGTGCTGCCACAACGGCAGCCTCAGTTGGGCTCCCACCCTGGCTATGAGCGATAATTATGTTAAATGCCCTAATTCCCTTCTCTCACAAGTTTCAGTTAAATTGGTAGGGAACACCCAAAATTAGCCTCTGATACTCCACATCACGGTCTGCCACATAACTGGGCAAAATTCTATGATATATTTTGCTACATTTCAGTATTTGTTTTGTTAGTTTGTGGTTCGTCAATGGGGAATACACTTCGTGTATTTGTGGGATGAAGTGTTCCCATGCGGGTCACCCTTTGCCCCATAGACTCACCGTACTAGGGTTGCGTGCCTTCTGATCGAGCACGGTTACCATAGAAACCAAGGGGTGCAACCCAAGATAGGATAAGGACCTCTCAGGTGAGGGATTGTAACCCTCTAGAGAGTATTGTGGCCTTGGGGATTGTAACCCCTTGTCGAGGATTGTAACCTTGCACTGCCAACTTGGTGTCATGGCCTTGGGGATTGTAACCCCTTCGAGAGGATCGCGACCTCTCTTTGCCAGGCAACTTAGTTATCCTGCCTTTTCACAACCTGCTAATGGCCCACAAATTGTTGTCTGTTTCACTTGCTGTCATGGGTTGGGAACATTAACGCTCGAGAACCAATTGACAAGCACCACAAGGCGAGAAAAGCAGAAGGAAATTGCAGGACAATTGAGAGAGAAAGTCATGCTGATATGCAAAGCAAATTGTTTAAAGAGCTAAAGAAAAAGCGTTCAATATCTGAAGAAGGGCAGAAAAGAAGGAAAGCAGAAGCAACCCGCTTAGAAGGTGACATCATTGAACACACATTAATCCTATTCCACAGATTTGCTTTTATTCCTTTATTTTATTTTATTCTATTTTATTCCTTTATTATATTTAGCCGCTAATAGATATATACATGTACATACATATATATAGTGGGAAATCTACGGAAAGGACAATTCCAAAGGGCAGGAAAGCACAGAATGAATAAAGGATTGAATTTCTTCTTAAAAACAGATAACTTTGTTTCTACAAGGAAGTCATGCTAGAGCTAAAAGAAACTGGCTCGTGCCACAACTCAGGAAGGAAATGGCAATTTGCGCAGTTCTCATGCAAGTTAAATCCTATGGCCAAATCTAAAAGCTTTGAGGAGACTGGTACGAGTGAGGTACTGTGGGATTGTTTGGATACACGTTATGTACACGTTTATATTCATCTCAGTTCACAAACGCTTGCAAATGAGAGGACAATGCTATGGTAATTTGCAAAATCAAAATGTTAAGGGAGGTTTAAATGGGGACAGTTTTTGAGTGGATGATAATTGACCCACTGACACCTGAACCACCCCCATTGACGAGTAAAATCGTCTGGAGTTTGACAGAGTAAAATCTATTCCACTCCTACGATTCAATGGGTTAACCTAATTGTCTTCATCTTCATATCCAATGATATAGCATTTCTTTCACAAAAAGGACCATTCAAAGCAGGAGCCTATGACTAGTAGCCTGTGTACAGCCGCCCGCTCTCCGAAAAAAAAAAAAATCGGAGAGGAGCGTCTGCAGGGATGGCACCAGCTTTTTTTCAATCTGGGTCCTGGGACCCGCATGTTCGGCCAAATTGGGGGTCCCAAAATCTTGGTGACCCTCTGCGAGAAAAAGAGTGTAACCAACTTGGAATTAATATTGACGCATATGCATAGGACCGGCCGACAAAGGCTTTTTCTAGAGCCGATACATTCATTCCTGGACAAGAACTCTGTTAATGAAAGAGCACCCTTTCCAAGGGTTTACGCATCACTGGTTTCCTTCCTTAGGAGCAACGAACAGTGACGTCTTTTGCTATATATTTGCATTCCGTGACTTGCAGAGTACATTCCTCTGAAGAAGACCGCAGAAGGCGGTCGAAAATTTAGTTTTAACCTTTTTAGATGTTGTAAATCCCATTTCTTAGAACTTCAATTATGAGCACAGATCGCTCCAACAGTTTTACAAACAACAGAATATACTGACAAATCAAAGCAAGTTGTGTGAGTTATTTAAGTCAGTGCCTTGCGTCCTGGGACGCATTAAAATTTCGATGATGCATTTTTTGGATTTTATTTGCGTAAAAATGCACGATTTCTGCGTTAACGCGATGCCTGGTCTGTGATTTACCGTTAGTAATCGTGCTCCGGAGTAATTTTGCATACATTATTAAGTGATCTACGCTGACCAAAATTTGCGTGGCTCATATTTCGTTGGAGCTAAATTCTCAAAATGGTGGTCGATGAGGTAGATTTCAAACGTGCATCGAAGAGCGTCCCCGACAGTTTTAAGATACCTTGGCTTTATAGCATAGAAGCACTCGTTAAAGGAAAGGATGTATTTGCAAGTCTTCCAACCAGGTACGGCTCTGACCTTCAGAACTGTACAGATCGTTGCCGATGAGCTGTTATTTTCCTCGGTGTGTTCACATCTCAAATCTTCCAGGACATCACGCTTTGTAGATTGTGCTTGAGAATGGCTAGGCTGGTCCGAGCAAGGCGTTGGGATTACATTGACTGGTAAGGAATAGCGGGAGACGTTTTCGAGTGGACAATCTTTTGAATAGTGCTATATTCACCTCGTGAAGAGCGCTTTCGTTTCTTTTGCGCTGACAACAATTCCTACAAATGCACGTCGAATCGATTTCCACTTTACACTCCATAGATAACAATTCCGCTCGTACTTTAAAAGAAAAACCTCTTTGGCAATCAAAAAGATTTTTATTCGTATTTTGTACCGTGCTCAAAGTACACAAGAACTAATCGTAAAATCTCTCACAGTGGTTCTCACGGTGGTTCTCATGTAATCATCGATGGGTAATACCCAATCAAATCATTTTCCACACATTCCAGGAAAAACCACGTGGTATGGAACACGATTATCAACGGTAAATCACAGACGCTCCTCTCCGATTTTTTTTTTCGGAGAGCGGGCGGCTGTACACAGGCTAATGACTAGAAGCATACAACTACATTGTATTTGTGGAACGGCGTTTCTACTGGCTGAGTTATTTATAGATTGATTTTCCCGCGAAACAAGACCTTTCCAGCTAATCACAAGTCTTGCATGAGAAATAAATACCAATGAGATTGAGAATGGTTACTCCTGCAAGCCAAATGTTATATAAGAACTCATCTGAAAATAGCTTTATCTGTGAATATGCCATTACATAGAACTAGTATTGAAGTTGTAGGCCCCAGGATCCTGTTAAAAGTGAATAAGCAATCACAGAAATAGACCTAGATAATGCAAATTAATGCAAATGCCTGTCCAACTACATACGTACCTTCGATTTTCCTACGCTTGTTCCTGCCACTGCCTTCATCTGACTTTAATTCGTTCAGTGTTTCTGAATGATCATAATAGAACAGATACTGTCAGCATACTTAACATATGGAGATGGTTATCAAACTTGACCAGTTTCCTTGTTTTACGTTTTTGTTCGCCGTTTTGGTCCTCACCACGCACAAACCACACCCTTTTTTTTTCAGGCAGCTAGATTCTAGAATACCTGTCCACTTATTTGCATACGAATAGCGTGTATTGTTATTTAGTAAAATCCAACTAGTGGTCTATTATCAATGCTGCGTTCTGATTGGTTGAGCTACTAGTAGGCTATTTGTTATAGCCCACTAGTAGCGAAAAGCGCCGGCTTTGAAAACCAAAACAACAATTAAAGTCTAGCTTTAACTGGCGAAAGATGTTTTGTCTCGATACTTTTTTGACCAACTAGTTGGATTTTACTAAAACAATTATTCCTCTCGCCCTCATGGCCTCTGAGTCAATAGCCCATTCGGCCTTCGGCCTTCGGCCTCATGGGCTATTGACTCAATTCGGGCTCGAGGAATAATTGTTAAATACCTCGTCCTTCAAAGGAGTACAGTAGTGACCGGCTATTCTAAAACTTATTCCGTCAGACGATATCAGCATCTACTAACGTCTAGCTAGCAGGTGCCACAGACGTCAATGCCATGCTAACATCGAACATAAATTCAGCGTAGGTCGAAACTAACGCCAGGACGTCAGGAGTAAAGCAATCGTTAAGCGTAATTCCTTCTTCCCACTACTAACTTTCAATGCCACCAGCCTTAGTGCTATTATTCAGCGCTAGGTTCCCCATCATGTTTTAAACATTGGGAGCTTAAAGCAACAATAACGGAAAGGAAAACGCGTCATAAAGCAAAACAGTCGCTAATTAGCACGCTCTTGTTGTTCCCCGCAGCGCAACAATGGAGTTCTCCGACAGAAACGTAAACGTGAATGCCACCAGACATTTAGTGAGCAAAACAATAACTTTACATGTGCGTTTCGACATTGAGTTGTTTTTTTTTTTGTTTTTTTTTTTTTGGCGTTCTCCGCATTAATCTGCAAAGTGAGTAAAACGAACAAATCTCAAGTTTCAGGGAAAACGTAACCAAACAGCGGCAAATTCAAATTTTCTCTCTCAGCTTCAACACCACACCTCCACGTCCGTTTCTGGACAATTCTGCTAGTTTTTGGAAGTTGAATAAGCTGAAATTCTGACAAAAGAGTAAGGAAAACTTTCAATTGTTTTAGTGATGTTTTTGTTGACGCCGCCGTCGTAGATCTCAATAATAATAATACTAATAATAATAATAACAATAACAAGAAGAAGACTAACAACAACAACACTGAATTTCGAAGGGTGCAACTCGACGAGCTACCATCGAAAGATTACATAAGGTGCCTCTGGCAGCCACAAAATAGTGCATGAAAATGAGTTCAGAGCAGGGCACCACAGCCAGGTGTAATTAAGAAGGTGCCTAATGATGTACCTAATAAGGTGAAAAAACCAAATTTAAGGATTGTGGGAAACGTGTGCTTGTGAGGATAGATTTTTCTCTTTTAAATTATTGCGTCTTCCTTATTGACAAAATTTATACTAGACATTTGAGACGCCCTCTGATCAACCTCGAACTCAGGCTATCTCTCGTCTTCCCCCTTGTTGTTAAGAGTGAGACCTTGGTTGAACCTGGTAACGTGGTCAGCTGACAGCAACAATACCGTATGGTGGGTGGGGCTTCGAATTTAACAAAAATACTGACCAGGGGACGGATGGGACATTTATGCAAACACGGGTGATTTTGCGTGAAAAATGGAAGAGGTTTGGCCAAATTAAAAAGTGCAAATGTCTTCAAACTGCGTTGTGTTCCTCTGGCTATTTGCGTGGAGTATTCGTTTCTAAAGAAAGATTTGTTGACGATCTTGCCATCAAGTTCTTCCTCGTTCTTCCAATTCGATTAATTCTCTCTTGGTTGTTATAGCCGTTTCACCTCAAAATGCACTCTGCGAGACCAGATTTTATAGCTTGACCTAATGGAGTGGAAATTGCTGTTTTAGGAGTTAAGAGACTGGTCGACGATTCAGGAAATGCAGTAATTTAACCATTAACAGACCTCCATTTAAATCTGTACTTTTTGAAAGGGATTATTTTTCACGAAACATTCCGCTTGTAAACCAATCAGGAGGGTCTATTTTAATTGTGGTTTTCCCGACGGAATGATTCCGCCTTTCGACCAATCATGAAATTGTTTACAGAAATCAAATCAACCACAGACGGAACAGTCCGCAAGTTGACCAATGAGAAGAGGTCTTTCTGATCTATTTCAATTAACACGTCCTCTAGCGTTTATTTTAAGCACAGCCTTTACCTCGTCACGCACTTAAAATCGCACAATCGGGTTTTCAATTTGTTTCATTCCATGTATACCGTCGAATTTTCTTCGATTATAGTCTTTTATTTTAAACTGCAATTCATCTCCTTTGCTTGCATAAATTTTATAAAACGCAGATATTCTCTTGGGAATATTATAATGCGCTTTTGACTTGACAAGCCGATAAGACATCTACAGTATTTACATATCTCGTGTACATATCAAGCTTGTCTTAAAAATCTACACTCACGAGGCTTCGAAAAGTTGAAGACCTCAAATGTCTAAACCTTCAAGTTTAGTCTACAATTTCCTAATCTTCCTCTTGTGTGTGTATTTTATATGGTTTATCTGTAGTTTCCTCTTCGGCGGAATGATTCCGCCTTTCGACCAATCATGAAATTGTTTACAGAAATCAAATCAACCACAGACGGAACAGTCCGCAAGTTGACCAATGAGAAGAGGTCTTTCTGATCTATTTCAATTAACACGCTTTTACCTCGTCACGCACTTAAATATCGTACAACCATACCGTCGAATTTTCTTCGATTATAGTCGTTTATTTCAAACTGCAATTCGTCTCCTTTGCTTGCGTTGTCTCATTGGTATGTTTGCTTTGATTGTGCGAAATAGAACTTCATTCGATTTCGTTAAACACATGCAGAGATTTTATATTCTCTTGGGAATATTATAATCCGCTTTTGACTCGAAACATTCCGATAGTTTATTAGCCGATAAGACATCTACAGTATTTACATATCTCGTGCACATATCAAGCGTGACTTGTAAATCTACGCGCACCAAGCTTGGAAAAGTTGAAGACCTCAAATGTCTAAACCTTCAAGTTTAGTCTACAATTACCTAATCTTCCTCTTGTGTGTGTATTTTGTATGTTTTATTTGTAGTTTCCTCTTCGGCGGAATGATTCCGCCTTTCGGCCAATCATGAAATTGTTCATATCAACCATAGACGGAATAGTCGGCAAGTTAACCAATGAAAAGAGTTCTTTCTGATCAATTTCAATTAACACGTCCTCAGTCCTCTAGTGTTATTGATTGCGGTTTCAATTTGTTCAATTTCATGTATACCGTCGAATTTTCTTCGATTGTAGTCGTTTATTTCAAACTGCAATTCATTTCCTTTGCTTGCACATTTTCTTATTGATGTGTTTGCTGTGATGGTCCGAAAGAACACTTCATTCGATTTCGCTAAACACATGCAGAGATTTCATCAAATTACGCAGGTATTCTCTTGGGAATATCTCGCTTTTGACTCAAAAGTATTCCAATAGTTAAACATCAGGATCTACAGTTACTGTATTTACATATCTCGTGTAGTAAATCTACGCTCACCAGGCTTGGAAAAGCCAAAGACCTCAAATGTCTTGTGTGTATGTTTTATTTGTGGTTTCCTCTTCGGCTGAATCATTACGCTTTTCGACCGATCTTTATAATTATGTGTATCTTTTGTCCGTCGGCCACGAAGAATGCTTGCTCTTTTCCTTTCCTTTTCCTTTATAATGAAGTTGAAAACAACAAAAACCAATGACACTGACCGGTTCGAATTAATGAATCTAGAATCCTAATCTTAGGGTGCTCTTCTCTCCTTTTCGCAATGAACCGAAGACATTAAAGGAATTATTCCTCGTTAAACGGAAGGGCCATAATTGCGTGAATGTAATATTTTTTTCCAAACGGTGCCGCCTATTTAAAGGATACTCCAGAAAGAAGATCAGAGATCGGACAAATCAAAGTAAAAAATTTGCATTAAATTTACTCTACATGCAAAAGTTTTGGGCAAAACTTATTCTGTTTAAATTAAATTTACGATTAAATATATAAAAACGTATATACTGACACGACACGAAATGATCGCAAGCGAGCGGTTCCTGCTCTGCCGTATTTTGCTCGTAAGTCTTTCGTAGTAACTTGCATGTTGAAGTTATACATAAAATGTGGGAAAAGCAGTTTCTACAATGCATAATTTTTGTAAAGATGACATCTGCCCGAATCTCTGGTATCTACATTGTAGGATCAACGTTTTATTTACCTTGTTCTATTTAGAGTTAACTGATCACTTCTCTGATGTTTTAAGAAACACAAAATAACGGGAAGTGCAAAACGCTGTGGGTTGCGTTTTCGGCTAGTGGCTTAATTAATTCCCTTACACGTTAACTCGATTAGATTGGCATCTCTTTTCCTTCACTGAAAAAAAAAATTGAATAGCAAATACTGCATTATGAGCGCTTATTGATTGTAATAATATACTGAGTTGGTGATCCTAATGATACTTGAGTTCAGTGGAGAAATAATTGGTGGTGTGGTAAATATGAAAATAACCTCCGTTACCAAAAAGAGTTACCTATAACCGCAATGTTGAGTATTAAGTTTCAGGAATCTGACTAGACCAAGAGGAATCACGTCAGATTAGTTAATATTAGTAAGGCAATTTTCCCTACAAATATCCGGCAATGATCGAAGAACTGTTTTTCATCGGCGTTCAAACATGAAACAGTTTTTTCTTTTGGGGTTCATGAATTTTTATCATCATGCAGCTTACATTCTCGGACGAGCAAGTGGCTTCCTTCTTGGAAGAAATGGGAGCATTATCGAAGGGCACTTGGCCCTACTAGATACTGTAAGTAGAATTCTCTTGAATGTGTAATTATACTTTTACATGATAACATAATAGGGCCGTTTATACGAGTGAAAATAAGCCGCGGCTTACTCTGGCCACGGCGTACATAATACGCGAAAGGAACTATTTATACGAGTATTAACTCCCAGGCCAGGACAAACCGCGGCTTGCAAAAGTGGTGAACGTAGATTTTGTACCATTTATACGGGGTGTTCGCGTCTTATGTAAGCCGCGGCTTATTTTCTCTCGTAAAAACGGCCCTAATATCTCACGCGTTTGCGGAGAAGGGGGAGGGGTGAGTTCTTTTTATGAAATGCATTACTTTTAAGCTAATGATCTATTCTAAGCAATTTTTATAATCGATGTACTCAATCCTTTCCATTTTGTACCTACGTTTAGGCCAGACCACAGATGGATTACCTTACCAGATTCAAGTAGTGATTAAGCAATTTTCCCAAAATTTTAGTTTCGGCCATTTGGTGTGGTGGCGACTTACTGAATGTTATCTGTCAACTTGTAAGGGACTACATAGTGGTCACGGCGGTGGATTTCATAAGACAACAGCCAGCCATCACGGACAGCGTGATTGTGAACCAGGCATCGACAAACAACTCAGAAACGCCTTCTAGTACAACAGGTAACTTTCCATTATATTCCTTGTGTCCACACATGTCAGACGCCATAAGTCCACTCACAAATCAATTTTTCTTTCATCACTGAGAAATGCACTGAATGTTTTATTAGATTTTTGACAGACCAGAAAGGAAAAGGCAGTAAAAATGGAATGAAGAGCAGCAATTGAGGGCTGTAAATGCGCGTGTTAAATAAAGCTTTAGTTACTACTCTCCAGGCACATCGTTGTTTAATATCCGCTCATCACACCTAAACGGAATTCAGTCACACTTCAATTTCAACATGTATTTTTTCTCCTCCCTTCGTCTTATTGATAAAGATGGTACAACCAACCCCAACTCCACTGATAAGGCATTGTCAAGTAGCTTCTGTCTCTGATCAGTTATTTCTTTCCCTGACGAAAACGTTACGACCAGCTTTCATTGAAACAGAAACGTTTTGTGTTACTTAATGAACAATCCCCAAGATTCACCGGGTTGCGATCTTTCACTATAATGACCAAAAACTGCAGCAAGTAACAGAAATCGTAACGGAGATTATTTCCGGATGTCAAGGAATTACATAACAGTCATATCAGTTTACACCTCCAAACTCGATTGTTAGATCCCTCTCTGATCAGTTCGCTCTCTAGCACATATTTCAATTTTCATCTCTCTATTGGCTGAGCTCTCAATATAGTCCTGTAGAGACCAAAATCAATGAAAGATACGTTTTTTTGCATTGAGCTTAAAAAATTGCCATCGTGCGGGCATAATGCCTGATGCTCTAACTGTAGCATTACCAAAAACTTGCTCGGACTGTTAGAAAAGAAAGAAAACATCCAACCAGTGAGTGGAAATTTCCCCTTGACGATTAACTGGTTGACCACATCAGATAGCCCACTTGCAGTGGAAGCTGTGGAGTATATATGTGATCCTGCAAATGAAGGCAAACCTATCATACAGCAATCTCCATGATCGAGCCAGGTGAAACAAGGATTCGTCATGATTTGTCTTTCTGATGTTCCGAAGTTCACACCCACGGTCTTCAAATGTCACCACTAACCAGTGTTACTTTTCTATAGGCTGGTAAAAGAAGCAAAACAATTAAGCGGAGGAAAGAAGCACGTCCATCAAAAAAGAGCGGAAAGAAATAAGGCCAAAGAAAAGGGAATTTTTAAAGAGTCTAACTAATCAGGGACTTGTCAATTTGTTTCAGTGTGTGGGTGTGTGTGCATGCCGACTGCCTTCGAAAAGGCGGCATCCTTAAAACTGGTGTACGGCAAATGCAAAATACAGGCCTTCACATTTACTCATCGGACAATCTTTTATCCCTGAAATAAAAAGTAAAAAGAACCGACATTTGCTTTAACGCAAGCTTCATGAAATCGGCGTTCCCTCGACATTCCACTTTGCCGGGTTCAGACTTTTCGTTCTCTCGTAAATTCAGTTGACAGCTTCAACAATTCTGAGATGGCACGCCCAGAACCCGGATCCAGTTGTTGCTGTAAATAACGGCAAATTAAATTCCAAGCAACCTCAAAACCTTTAGGAAGGGACTAGTAAAGGTTGCAAAAACTTAAAATTTCATTTGCATCGCAAATATGACAACAGAAAACACAAATGAATCCTACAATAATGCATTGTTTGAAAGAGGCGTAAGACAGCATCTTAGCTGCCTTTCTCTGATCTCTGCAATCGCCCGGTAAATCAAAAAGGAGAAATTTCTCCTCAGGCGATAACAGGCCGTCGATTAGTGACATTGCCCACTTTAAGGTGTATGTGACGTACCAGAAAAAAAGAATGCACCGGAGAATGCTATGAAGCGCGGCGCGAGTATTTTTGCCCTCATTACTGCAAAGAGGTCTGAATAGGAACTTATGGTAAGCTTTAGTGTTCTCCACCGGGCTGTGTTAACAACTGGCTATGAATAAATATATCATATTACATGGCTTTGTGATACATTTGTTATATCATACATTTTCGCGCCACATTTCGCGCCAGCGCGAACAGTAGATCCTGTCCGGCCCTCAATCTTTGCACCATGAAGGCAAATCAGCTTGCACTGAACGATTTAGTGCAGGGCTTTCGATGCGTGTATTTTAAGCACCAAATGAACTCGAGGTGCGGCAAATTAACAGCAACCTAGTGTAAATTGCTGTAGCTGCTGAAACACCAGTTACCTCGCAAACGCAACGAGATGCGACGTAAAGGACGCCTATTTACTTCAAACGAGCAGAGGATTGTGGTAGGAAAGGCAGGAAAAAGTGACTCGGGTAAGTAACAACCATCGTTTTGAAGCCTACTACTTAAGACATTTTTTGAAAGACAGTGTCTCTGGCGAATTCATAGGGTTGTTGGAAACAATCAAACATAAACGCACACTCAAGAGAAGATGAACCTTTGAGCTGTTTGACCTTCCCCGACCTGGTGAGACGAAATTTCCGCTTGATATGTACACATCGGATATCAATACGTAAGTAGGTGTCAGTTAGAAAATCTTTAGGCCAAATTAGCTAGCGGGAAGTTTCAGGTGAAACGAAGAAAACCACTGCGTTCATTAAATATCATTCAATATCACGTAACCCTCTTTGCATCACATAAAATGATGCTTTGGACCATCACATCGCGTGAATACAACAGGCAAAGTAAACGAGATGAATTTGCCAATTGAGTTAGGAATTTGTTCGAAAAAATTGACGAAAATTAGACGACACGGATAGCAGATAGAATCGAACAAATTGAAAACCATACAATACAACATATGAAAAGATCGTGAGTGACTTTGAAATTCTATCAGAGGAAGTGACGAATTTGCCGGTACTCCCTTTTTGGGTAGGTTGGCCTGTGCGTAAAGTGAACATCCGAGGAAGTGTTTCATGTAATTGAATAGATAAGAAAGACTTCTTGTCATTGGTTAACTTAAGTACTGTTATGTGGTTGATATGATCTCTGAAAACAATTTGATGATTGGCCGAAAAGCGGAATCATTCCGCAGAAGAGGAAACTACAAATAAAATATAAAAAAAATTACGAGTAAAACACAGACACAAGTGGAAGTTTAGGAAATTGTACTCTAAACTTGAAATTTTAGACATTTGGGGTCTTTGACTTTTCCAAACCTGTTAATTACACAAGCTTCATATGTACACGAGATACGTTAATACTGTTGATGTCTTATCGGACGGAATGTTTCATATTATATTCCCAAGAGAATATCTGCGTTTGATGAAATCTCTGCATGTGTTTAGCGAAATCGAATGAAGTGTTCTTTCGGTCCATCACAGCAAACATATCAGTGAGAAAATGTGCAAGAAAAGGAGATGAATTGCGGTTTGAAATAAACAACTACAATCGAAGAAAATTCGGCGGTATACATGGATTGAATAAAGTGAAAACCCGATTGTACGTTTATTACACCAGAGGACTGAGGATGTGTTAATTGAAATTGATCAGAAAGACCTCTTTTCATTGGTTAACTTGTGGACTATTCCGTCTGTGGTTGATATGATCTCTGTAAACAATTTCATGATTGGCCGAAAGGCGGAATCATTCCGCCGAAGAGGAAACTACAGATAAACCATACAAAATACACACACAAGAGGAAGATTAGGAAATTGTAGACTAAACTTGAAGGTTTAGACATTTGAGGTCTTCAACTTTTCGAAGCCTCGTGAGTGTAGATTTTTAAGACAAGCTTGATATGTACACGAGATATGTAAATACTGCAGATGTCTTATCGGCTTGTCAAGTCAAAAGCGCATTATAATATTCCCAAGAGAATATCTGCGTTTTATAAAATTTATGCAAGCAAAGGAGATGAATTGCAGTTTAAAATAAAAGAATATAATCGAAGAAAATTCGACGGTATACATGGAATGAAACAAATTGAAAACCCGATTGTGCGATTTTAAGTGCGTGACGAGGTAAAGGCTGTGCTTAAAATAAACGCTAGAGGACGTGTTAATTGAAATAGATCAGAAAGACCTCTTCTCATTGGTCAACTTGCGGACTGTTCCGTCTGTGGTTGATTTGATTTCTGTAAACAATTTCATGATTGGTCGAAAGGCGGAATCATTCCGTCGGGAAAACCACAATTAAAATAGACCCTCCTGATTGGTTTACAAGCGGAATGTTTCGTGAAAAATAATCCCTTTCAAAAAGTACAGATTTAAATGGAGAAGTACAGATTTAAATGGAGGTCTGTTCATTGTGAATAAACTTTTTTTGGTGTGATTTGCTTTTGCGTAGCCATTGTGCGAGCACAGTGAGGTCGGGTAATGCGCACCACACTTCTTTTACCTTCCCTCCCTGACTCATTAAATCTGTGATAGTGACAGTCTCGCGACTTTGCCACCCTTCCCTGTCGACCATGTTTTTTTTTACCTCTCATGATTTGGGTGGTCATGTGCCCAGGTTGAATCAGGGTCTCTCTCTCGACGACAAAGGAGGAGAAGAGAAAGGGCCTGGGTTCGAGGTTGCTATCTAATGTGTTTACCTAATAATAATGTAATGATGATGATAATAATAATAATAATAATAATAATAATAATAATAATAATAATAATAATAATAATAATAATAATGATGATGATGCTGATGACTTTATTAGTAGTACACCCATCAGGTGGCTCTTCACCTACTAATTTCAACAGAAAGCAAACCTTGGTTTTTAAGGAGAGCGGAAAACCGGAGTACCATGGGAAAAACCTCTCAAGCAACGTAGGGAACCAACAAATTCATAGTCAAGCCCCATATGACGCAGAGTCTGGGAATCGAACCCAAGCAACATTGGTGGGAGGCGAGTGCTCTCACCACTGCACCATCCCTGGTGTTACATGGTTGCAGACATTAAGGGAAACCCGCATCTGCTTCTACAGACAACTATTACGACATTAACAACTGATTCTGGCCTTATCCCCAACTCTCCTTCTCTGTCTCTTCTCTATTTTTACTTGTGTTTATTTAGAAATCTCGAAGAGCCTACAAAATACATATTTCCGCTAACTCTTGAGATTAAGCCTACCTTGGAGTTCTTCAAGTTTCTCCTTGATGCTATCATCATCTTTCTTCCACTCCTTCAGCAACTCTCGGTAACGCTTATCAACATCCGGATCCATGCACTCAGTTTTTAGTCGGCTTATGACAGTTGCATAACTTGGGCCAGATCCAAGTGCCAGAAGTGCATTGCTGATATCATGCCATAGCCCATTGAATTCTGAATCACTAACAGAAGCCTGGCTGATGTGAGCGACATTGTTTCGATAATACTTTATTCTTGCTATGTTAGCTTCAGTGCTGTTATCAGAAACTGGGGGAAGCTCGTGCCAGTTTCCAGTGCTAGCAGGAGGACTTAAGTGGCATATATGCCTTAGCAGCAAACTCAGAAGTGTAATGTCAAAATTGGTTGACGACACAGATGGAGAGGTGGTTGCAGGTGGGTAGAGCTTATCCCACTGTGAAGGATATAAAACTCTTTTTTTTCGCAACAATTGCAATGTGGTGAGGGCAGGATCAGTTTTCAAAGTCACGTGTAGATTGGATGGAAAATGTATTTTGTCAAAGGTGTCTCTGAGGACCTGGGTTCCCACGTCCACAAGAAGGCGGCACAGGCGTGCATAGTTAGTCCCCTCCTTGGTTGAGGGAAAGGCCCCTGGGCCAGATGCCATTTCTGACAATGTCGCGTACCTAAATGTGTAAAGTAAGTGTCATTTTTTGGAAATCAAATCTGAAACCAAAGTTTAACTTATCGAGCGGAGGAAACAGGTGAAATCCAGACTATTGTAGCACTTACAAAGTGGATTGAGGAAATGCAGGATTTCGGCCAAAATGATGACGAAAAGAAAGCTAGATTCCTGCTTTAAATGAATCAATTACAAAGTAAACTCTGTTTCGTGAATTGCATCTCAGATAGCACGTTATTGAGAGCGACAAGAATGGCCTTTTTGTTGTGTCAGATATTATGTATTTTTTATTTTCGGACGAACAAGCTACTTCATGGGTTATGCATTCTTAATGCCCAACTTGCATACATGTACATTTTTGATACTTTTGTCTTCTCTAGAAAATAACTTTATTCTGATTGCTCATTCTTAACAGTGCATGCAGAGCAAAAGAACGAAGAAAGATACGCGTAAGGGTTGTACGGGAGAGGCAAGCTACTACTCATGGGCTTCTGACATTAAACTTAAGTGACATTCAATGAAAGAATTATCTCAATTTCAGGCTTTGTTCCATATCGACCCCTAATTGAATGACACATTCCAAAAACGTGGACCATCAAGATCATTGCTACAATTGCAGGTCTTTCTCTAAAAGCCGGCTACCGTTGGAGCTCCGGTGGCTGTGAAGCATGAAGTCACCGGCTAGTTGGCCTACAACTTCTTCAAAAGCAAACCTCTTAAGATTTTTACAGTCTAACCACTCAATAGTGAAAAAATGCTCAAAATTGCCTACAATTGTCTTGGGAATTTCTGTTAGTATAAACCATACATTTCTTTGTCTTGCGTGTGTTTGCAATGACAATCCCGTTCAAAAAACCTTTCCCGCCATTTTCAGCGTTATCATACTAAAAGCGGTGTCTGACACGGTCAGTGTAAAACGCAGACTGCAGACCAGGGGTAAAAAGGAAAATGAGGGTTATACATGTAATGTAACTGCTGAATTTTTTAAAGCCCAAACCCTTAAAATGCTAACCTTAGGCCTAATTAGGCATAAAACAACATTTACGCATAACTGTTAACATTTCTAAAGGGTTTGGGCTTTTTCAACAGTTGCATTATTATCTAGGCCTAATTCAGGCTAACCGAATTTCCATGTTACTGACGGTCTGCACAGTCTGCAGTCTTGCGTTTTTCAGTGTCCCATTATAACTGCATTTTACCCCGGTCTGCAGTCTGCATTTTACACTGACCGGTGTCTGACACTTGCAGACTGCCAACTTAATGCACACCGAAAACTGCAGTCTAACCCTACATCACAGTTATTGAAAGCTAACTGTTTTAAAATGGGTTCTTAGACTTAAATACTGTTGATCAATGCAGATATTTTCTATCAAATAAACTATGTACGTATGTATGCAGTCTACAGTTGTCATGCACCTCACTAAAAGTAAGCCTTGCTTTAAAAAAGATGGCAGCCAAGCGTGACCAGATTGTTTGCAATCACGTTCCGGAACAGACATTTTAATTTTCATTGCCTTTGGATGAAGTGAAAGTCTTGAAAAATTAAGACTGTTCCTTTTGTTCATAAATATTTTGTCATTTTATTGACTTAATGGCTGCCTTATTGCCACAGCCACCTACTCTCATATGGGTAGACACCCACTCAAAATGTTATTGAAAGCACCTAATTCAATTGGCACATGCCCACAGTAAACAGTCTTGCATCAGACACCTGAACCACGCTATCAAGTTGAACATATACCCCAGAGACTGCCAACAAAGTCATTAACCCACAATGCAAGTTGTTTCAATAACTACATGTACCTTGTATACTATTCCGAAGTATTGACTCCATCATGCATTTGCATCATGCATCAATACATTCCAATACCATTTCACTTGAAGATGGCAGCAAACACCGTTGAGTGGGCCCAATTCTTTGATGAATTGCTCCATTTAATGGCGGATTATGAAGCCTTTTACTACTCAACAGATTTCTATGTTGCAAGAAAATACACATTTTTGAATGGAATCAGTTCTTTTCGCTCATCAACAAGTCATACCTTTAGCCACCGAGGCAAGACAAGACTGTGCTTTTGTTGTGCAATTCATGTAAATTTCAACAACGTTCATACTTTGTTTTCGAATGGGCAACAATAAAGGAAACTTAAACAGGTACTAACCTGGGGTATCTGGGGTAGTTGTTGACAATTAACATAGTTCAGTTGTTTGATGCAGTTTGGTTACCTTATGTGTGATGGGAATCGCAGTTCAAGTTGTTGGAAAGCTTTGGAACGTGCCATTGAGTTTAGGGTCGATGTGGAACAAAACCTGACACTGCAATCATTCTTTAATTGAAAGTACCTCAAATATCTCTTGGCCTTGAAAGAAATGTTGTTGAATGTGAGGACTTAATTTTGTAGAGGTTGCATAAAATTCTTTCTTGACCTTAAGAGAAAATCCACTGAACACGACTTGCTGCAGTAACCAGTCACAAGCACCCCTCAACAACCTTTTTTTCATCCATTGAAACTAAATTTGAATGGACGTCAATCAAATGTTTCCAGTAGTCATTTGATGGAAGTCAAATTCGTCATGAAACATTTGATTGACAATTCCACCCAAAGTACGTTGTTGAGGGGCGCATGACTGTTAACCGTGCTGTAAAATTGTCTTCACCTTATAAAGAGAGGGTCTGAATGGGGTTTAGTGTTTAGTAGTTATTTGAAAATAATTTTTAGTGTTTGCTGTTAAATTGGCCATTTTTTAAAATAATGTTGACTGTTTCTGGAGAAAATACTGTCAATAATAATTATTGTTTGGAGGGTTTTTCGTGAAAACCCCATAGTCTTTAATAATAATAATAATAATAATAATAATAATAATAATAATAACAATAATAATAATAATAATAATAATAATATTATTATTATTATTAATATTAATAATAACCATGAATTTATATAGCACAGCTTAGCAATGTTCAGTTAATAAATGAAATACCTCAATGTGTAATAAATAGGATAGGATAGGATAGGATAACTTTATTTAGACATGGTAAACTCATCAGTCGCAACTATAAAAACCTAATTAATTACCATAATTATTACAAATTATACAACAACTACAACTACATTATTCAAAATTGCTCTAAATAATCAATAAATGTAACTATATTAAATGACAAAATAAAAACCTGCTTTACATGAGTGCCATGTATAGAATTGTAGATTAACTTGATGAAAAGAAACGCTCGCAGCCAGCCCAGAACGCTCTAAGGGAGTCAGCCTGCCGCAATTTGATTGATAAATTATTCCAAAGAACTGCTCCAGCGTAGCTGAAGCTATTTTTCATATAGTTTGTGTGTGGCTGTGGGATATCTGGTTTGCCCTCTGTGTCCCTTAAGGAGTAACTGGAGACGCTACTATGGTCAACAAATTTGGAACTAAAGGTTTTGCCGCAACATCCCCAGACAGAATCGCAGTAATCAAAGTGAGGCTGTACTAAAGACACAAAGATTGATCGGAGAGTCTCATGTGGAACGAAAGACCTCATTCTCTTCAACGCTCCAATACCAGACACGATTTTCTTACATAAAATCTCAACATGAACATTCCACTACATGAACATGAACATTCCATACATAAATAAGTGAGAAAAAAAAAAACAAAAACAATATAACATAATTACTATACTTTATTTATACGACTCTCTGAGTTGCTGTCATATTAATCCTTGTGCAGTCAGGTAGATCAGCTATGTCACCAGCAGCAACATCCACAACAATGCTTTTGTCCACAATTCAAAATAATGTGATTCTGGTTACGCCATCATCATGATCTGCATCAGACCATCAGAATTTATTAAACTGCGTACATTCCAACTTGAGAATATCAGACACTGCTCTGGGATGGATTGAAGATTACCTATTCTGTAGATGTCAACGAGTATCTTGGTATAGATGGTGGTGTATCAAACATTTTTGATATTTACCTGTGGAGTACCACAAGGCTCATGACTTGGTCCTTTAGGCTGCATTCATTATGTATACTAAAGGGGAGGGGGTGGAGGATTTTGAGGGGGGATCTAAAAATTTATGAGTTGGAAAAGGGGGATGTCAAGTTTTTTTCCTAATAAATTTTATTTATTTATATATTTCAAGATTTGTACATATAGAATATATACAGGTGTTAGAACAAAAGAATATAGCATCCCCTACAAGGTTCAACCACCTACCCAACCCCATAAACCAAGAAACAGTATAAGTATATTTAATTAAATAAAAATAACTAACAAGAACATACATTTCTTATATTTATTCTTCTGCATTTTGGACAAATAATCTTGTACCATCCCCACCAAAAACGTAATACAAACGCCAAAAGAAAAAGGAAGGCATGCTACCGGTAATCATACATGTATATATGTAAGAAAGTGTTGATAATATAATGAAATTCAAACAAGAAAACCTTTGTTCTATAATATAACTGCAACAATAATTTATATACATATATAAGGCCCAATAATTATGTGTATATTGTCAATCATTATCATTATAAATGTAACCATCCTGATCATCATCATCGTCATCCTGATCATCATCACTGTCATCTTGTTCATCACATAAATTGTCATCCTGATCATCATTTTCATTGCCACCCTTGCCAGAATTATGGTCACAGCCATGGTCATCTTGTTTATGTTGTTCCAAACAAACATCAGTAAGGTGAATATGCATATAAGACAGCCCCATGAAATTTGCTCTATAGAGCATACTTGGCTATTCTGCTTATTTTCTGGTTATTTCTGTATATGACTTTATTTAGAATTAAATGGAACATTTAAGTCTCTCTGTTTGTGTATGGAGGTGGGGGGGGGCATGTTTTTCCTTCTAATCTCTGCACCCCCCCGTAGTATACATAATGAATGCAGCCTTACTATTCATTATATACAGAACTGATTTATTTCGTATTGTTGATAGACATCTCCCACATTGCCACGCTTTTGCTGACGATACACAGCTACAGTATATCTATCATTTAAACCTGGATGTGCCATTGGTGAATCTGAATCTACTCAGCAATGCAGGCATGTATCTGCGACATTTAGGTAGAAGTGGTTGGTACAGAATATACGATGATGACAAGACCCAGTTCCTACTCGTGAACTCGTAAACAACTTGCTAAACAGTCAGTGGACCATCTTTCTGTTGAAAACTTCACTATAATTACACAGCTATTTCTGTCAAAATTTTTGGGATATGGATGGACTCTGAACTATCCTTAGAGACGCAAATCAATAAAACCTGTTAATCTTCTTTCTTTTATCTGCATGTACATACATATTATATAATACATACATAAATACATAGTTTATTCAAGATGCAAAAGCCTAAGTTACAAAAGACAGCTTGAAGGGGAAGTTAAGAGGTCATCCCTATGTTAATACTCGAGCTCCCCAACATAAAACAAGCAATCTTGGATTTCTTGAAAAGGAAAAACTAGAGGTTGACCAAATGAAGTTTTACTGGAAAAAAGTATAAAACTATGTAACATAAGACGAATAAGGAAATTCCTGAACAATGAATGCTCCGCCCCTCTGATCCATGCATTCATGACATGTCATGTTGACTACTGTTTAGTAAGTGAGTCTTTATTACGGTCTTCCAGCCTACCAGATACTGTACATGTAGCCAAATTACAAAGGATAAAGAAATATAATATCGCTGCTAGAATTGTTTGTGAAGTCCCTCGTCATCCGCACATTATGCCCATTCTCGTTTCGTTACACTAGTTTCCTGTGAGATTCAGAATGATCTACAAGATACTTACCATCACCTTGAAAGCCATCCACGGTCATCCTTGCATACAGAACCCATGCCCACAGTGTGCACCGCAGTCAAAACTGAGCTATCCAGTAAATTGTTTTCTCTTTCAAAGGAAACGGTGCATTTCTGTGCGCAAACGACGTTGTTGTCGAACTACCCTGTCGAAAGGACGTCACCAAAGCCTTTTTTCGAAGTTAACACAAATAAATACATTATCAATACAGTCTTCACGTTTTCTTACATTTGAATCGAAAGTATCATATTGAATTTGTCTTCAAATAGTTAGAAATAGCACAAATCACAGCCTAAGCACTACAGCTAATGTTCGAATCGCCACTCGCCGGCAACCCAGTTTTGGCACCAAACTTTGTTGACAAAAAAGCTGCCACAAAACCTTTTAAACCGGGTTTTCTGGCTCTTTGGTTGGGAACAAAAAGGGAAAAGGAAAGGAACTTTATTTTAATGTCTCTAGAGTCGATTTAGCGCTGGAGCACTAATTGGTGACACTGTATAGTAAAATTATTATTTAACAATGAACGCAAATGAAGTCAAATGTTGGTTTTTGAGGAGAGGGGAAACTGGTCCGGAGTACCTGGAGAAAACCTCTCGGTGCAGAGTAGAGAACCAACAAACTCAACTCACACATGACGCTGAGTCGAGGAATCGAATCGAGGCGAGTGAGCTCACCACTACGCCATCTCTACACCCCTGACGTGACGTTGGATAGCACAGTTTTTTCCGCTCGCTGAATTCTGATTGGTAAATTTAAATTTCAGTAGCTCTTGCTGTATGCACGGTGCACCAATTTACATCTGTCAACTTATCAGCATTAAGGAAGAATCTATTTATAACTTAAGATCCAACAATGAACTACTCCTAAGCGTACACTCAACCAAGACTCATAAAACATCTTTCAGTACCAGAGCTTTTGCCCCTGATGCTCCAACACAGTGGAATTCATTGCCACAAGGAACAAACACAATTATGACACTTTTAAGAAACATTTGAAAACATCAGTGAGAAAGCTTTTAATCTGAATAGAATTTAAATGATATATATAATATGTATATATTAACTAACTGCAGACAGTACTGTTGACAGCCTTCTGGGCCTCATCAGTGCAGCGCTGATGTCAAAGTTGGAGGTTAAGCTTATAAAGCCACCCCAAATGTCCCACACATGTGGTACATCTAAGCCATGCCAGAGTGCTCAAACTAGCGAGCTATATATATATATATCATAGTACTGTCTGCAGTTAGATATAGCTGTTTGGCATTACAAAGCTTTTGCTTTCATGTCCAAATTGAGCACTCTACTGGGATGAGTCATTGCCGCTAGCAATTGCGCATGCTCACTAGCTTGCTAGTTTGATGTACCACATGTGTGGGACATTTGGGGTGGCTTTACAAGCTTAACCTCCATCCCAGACATCAGCTTTGCACTGATGAGGCCCAGAAGGCCGAAACAGTACTGTCTGCAATTAGATATAGCTGTTTGGCATTACAAAGCTTTTGCTTTCATGTCCGAATTGAGCACTCAACTGGGATGAGTCATTGCCGCTAGCAATTGCGCATGCTCACTAGCTCGCTAGTTTGAGCACTCAGAGTGGCATGGCTTAGATGTACCACATGTGTGGGACA
>NC_090889.1:14730473-14732973 GCF_036669925.1 Montipora capricornis
TATGGTCTATTTAATTGAATGAAAAGTGTTCATTGATTCCGTACAGGGAATAATTTAGAGTGCGTAGTTATTCCCCCATAATAAGGTTCGGCGTTATACTTTATTGTCCACCAAAGCCCTCCTATGGAAAAATTAAACAACCACAGCTTCAACTTATGCCACCCCTCCCGTCTGTCTAACATACCTCAGAGACAAAAATCCCCAGCCGTTTTTTGCTGAGCTCTTTTTCTGCTCGTTGTCCCCATCTGTATTCATAAGCAGTCTCTTCACCTCCAATCACTTTCTTTCTGTCAAGATAACTGAATTGTGCGCAGAAGTTAATCAGCAGAAAAGACAGGGGAACCAACATTTACATTACTACACATTGTAGCTCCACTAGAGCGATAATAAATAAATAAATAAATAAATAAATAAATAAATAAATAAATAATATTTGAGCCTTAAACTCCATGACAACAAAGTCCAAAGAATACATGTTCAGCATTGCGAGTTAGTAAAAGTTTCAACGGAAATTGCTGAAGTGGAAACAAAAATCAACTGCGGAAATCGGAATAGTAAAGTTGCCATTACTCGAGGGCTGAAAAAGCTCATTGCAATAAGAAAGAGCATTAAAAGTTGTTTTTTCTACACTTTTAACTTATGACTCATTTCCTTCTTCACCCTTGCCAGTACTTTCTTTGTCAGAATATATCACTCTCTTCACATCCTAAGAACTTGTAGCAATCGTGTTTTGCTGGGTCTAATGCTTCCATCCGCTCTTTCAGTACCTGCAAACCATCTCCTTTCACCATTCTACCTCTTCTAAACACAATCTCCGCACATTTCTTCACCCCATACATACATACATACATTATTATTATTATTATTATTATTATTATTATTATTATTATTATTATTAGAGCGGTTTTCAATTGAGTGTCGAAAGTAATTAGCGAATTGCATTGGTTTTGCATTACTTCACTCACTGCTCGGTTCAAAGTTCTCGCACCACTTTTTCAACCAATCAGAAGTGAAACCAAAACCAATCGTGGCTCGCGCGTGCACATTTTGCCACGCTTTGTGTCGGTTACGTGTAATTACTTCGAGTTTTGATTGGTTTCATGGATTGTCTCCGTCCTTTATGATTGGTTAAAGTAATTACTTGGGTTTTGGTTTTACGACACTCATTGAAACTCGCTCTATTATTATTATTATTATTATTATTATTATTATTATTATTATTATTTATTCATTCATTTATCCAGTTGGATCAATCATACAATTCTGCTAGACAGTAGAATGCATTGCTTAAGATATTCTTCATTGAGAGCTTTACATCTGGATACATTAAATATTTTGAGCTTAAACATCATGTAAAAGCATGAGAAGGAATCAAAAAATTGAATAAGATGCATCTATAAGTCCAATCAACATACCACTGCCGGACGAATTCTTGTGATATGAGTTTATCTACATCTCCAAATACTTCATGTTCAGTCCTTGAATGAAATAGGGCAAAACAACATACAAGTGAGGACTGGAACAAATGAAGAATGGAATCTCAATGGAGAAGCAAGATACTGAAGCTTAAAAACAGCTAAGAATAAAGTTTCTAAAATTTGATCCGTAAAAGTTAGAGGCAGTATTGGAGGGAAGGTTTTATGATTCTACCTAAGAGAAGTTGCAGGTTACCCTGTCAAGATGGAGTTCCCATTAACATCCTATATATGAAAGGAAAGGAAAACACAACTTGGCTCTCCAGTTTGGGGGTTCAATGGCAGACAAAACCTTCATGTACATGTACATGTATCACCCAAAAACAGAGGGGATGACAGAAACTACAGACTGTAAAATATTAATCAACACGTCAGTAAATACTTTGTTATGGAGAACCAGTTATAATGGTGTCATCCACGGACTGGCAGGGGCATCAGCAATGCCTAAATCAACGAAGGTTAAGCAGAGTCTTATTGACATTATATTTGTACTGCATGCAGCAAGAATCTTGTCTAGATTTCAGACCATTTCAATTATGAATGTTAATTGAGCAACATGAATGTTGCTAAAATAAGGCCTACGAATCCAGACCTGCAGTTGACCAGCATTTGAACCCACGACTTTTGTGATACTAGTATAGTGCTCTACCCGCTGAGCCAACTGAGGGCTGGTAATTTTGTGAGTTTGTAATGAACCCATAGGAGATTTAGCCTCCCATGCAGAAGTTTTTAGAACTTTGTCCTTCCAATCTTGTGGACGAAGCCATGAAAATGTCTGCATGGCTCACCTCGGTGAGCTCTAAGCATGAGCTGCGACATGGTCACGTGATATTGGTCAGCGGATATGTTGTTTTGACAAGTGTCAATTGATCAAAACATGGATGTCCAAAAGATGTATGCTGTAAACTAGCATCATGATACTGGTCACATTGGCATAAATAGAGGGGTGGGAGGCTATAAGAGATTTGGACGTGAAGAGTTTATTATGGTCTCTCCATATCAAAATTTTCTTTTTTGTTATGTCA
>NC_090889.1:14737973-14740473 GCF_036669925.1 Montipora capricornis
TACAATGTACCCGTGAGCAAACTACAAAACAATAAATACATGTACAGTAATTGCTCTTTGTTGGTTAATTCTTTAAAGCATCAATAGCTTTTTTCTTTACATGTAATATCATAACATTCTGGAAGATTTTTTTGTAGAGTGTAATTCATAAAGGCAGACTCATGGCTTTGACAGCAACATTAAATTTTACCAGACAGACCTTTTTGATGTAAAAGGTAAAGGGTAATGGGTAAAGGGTAACAGGTACAACAGGTAAAAGGGTGGGCGGTGTCGCAATCCAAAATTTAATATTAGCATCCCGCTAGGCAAAATTCACATGCGCGTTCTCGCAACACTTCATTGCGTGATAACAGATTGTACGAAATTTAAAGAATGTGTATGGAGCGTAACTTTCATTGACATATATCATGTAACGTAACAACAAGTCAGAAAGGGGCTTTTCCAACGCACATGGTATTTAGCCACATTTTCGTTGTTTAATTTACATCTTGTTGGCTAGGGATACGGCTTGGTTTGTTGACCACCCAGAGAACTTCATATTGTTGACTTTTTTCTTGCATTCTTTCTTCGAT
Source organism: Montipora capricornis (assembly GCF_036669925.1). Classification (NCBI taxonomy): domain Eukaryota; kingdom Metazoa; phylum Cnidaria; class Anthozoa; order Scleractinia; family Acroporidae; genus Montipora; species Montipora capricornis. The sequence continues at coordinate 14,738,546 of NC_090889.1, forward strand.
TTCATTCCTTTAGTTTACCAAAGAAGATTGGATAGAATTGTTTTAAAACTTCTTTTACTCTTTTGTTTGCATGGTCACTGTGGGTAGCTTGCTCTCGTTGGCTTGGAATTTTTTTCTCTTGACTATTAAATCTTATCCAATCTGTGCTCATGCAATTTCATCTATCAACATTATATGAATGAAATGAAAGCAAAGGAGGTAATATCCCTCATGGTAATTCCTATGTGTTGGTTGCGGGTCTGGTTGTTGAAAATTGAAGAAATTAAAATGCTGAAGTTCAACTAATTGATCCGACATGTAAATGGCTAGGTAGAAATCTCTACCATTCACCCTTCACCTTCTACCCGTCACCCTTTAGCCATAGAAAAGGTCTGTCGCTAAATAATATTAGTCTAAAGACCATTAAGAATTTTTAAATGAAATGAACCAATTAGGGTCTAATAATCAAACTTTGTTGGTCCCTCGGACAGATTATTTTAAATCTAATTGGATAATTCAAGTTGTAAGTGTTACATGGACTGGAGGTTGTGGATTTGATTTCCCTGCTGCTGTATCTACATCAACTGTTACAAGTAAAAGTACAAAAGGCACTGCGCCGCAAATAACAGCCCCTCCCTCCTCAGTATGATCTGTTAGATCCTGTAGGAAGAGAAACTGCATCAAACCTGGACGTTTTCAGGCTCATAATTATTTGTAGCCATTTGTGCTTCTTCATGAACTACGATATCTCTCACTAAGGGCCTGTTCACATGGAGGTTGGGGGACCCTGGGTAGGTGAGGTACATGTCCCCCCCCCCCACCTACCCATAGTAAAAAAAGTGAGCCTTGATATGCAATATTTATAGCCCTTGAGCGCTGGCGTCAGGTTTTCAAATGCTTAGGCAGAATATTCAAACTAAAGATGAACATCACCCCAGTCAGGCGGGGGTACCCCACCTTCAGCATTCATATGGAGAAACTCACCCCAACTAAGCGGGTTAAATGGCCCACCTGACCGGTCAACCTGCCTCGCTGTACATGTACCGTACCTCTCATGTGAAGATGATCAAGAAAAAAAGAGAGACTGTATAGAGAGATTGGCTACCACACCGAGGTGTAGCTCACCTCCCTGAAGTCCCCGACTGTGGTGTTTAGCTTAAGAGACTACGTAATTGGCGCCGAGGACAGGGATTCGTGGAATTTACCAAAGTGGTTACAGATTAAAATTTGCACGTGTATTTTGTCCAACGATCGGAATGTCAGCGCCTGGAGAACAAGCGAGCGGCTCGACTGCACAGTCTTAGATGGGGATATTCGCATCTGTGTCGATATGAGAAGAGCTAATGAAGCAATTGAAAGGGAGAGGCACCCTATTCCTACCATCGATGAAGTGCTGCACGATTTACACGGGTCTACTGTTTTCAGTAAATTGGACTTGAAATGGGGCTTCCATCAAGTAGAACTTGATGCAGAATCATGTCAGATTACTACCTTCATTACACAGAGGTCTTTCTCCATAAAAGAGGTTGATGTTTGGAATAACCTAAGCTCCAGAGAATATCAGAAGATTGTCAAAGATGCCCTGATTGGTTGCAAGGGAGTTAAAAATATTGCTGATGACTTAATCAACCATGGATGGGGAATCCAGGAACATGAAGAGAATCTGCCGGCTGTTCTGCGCTGTCTCAGAAAGTGTGGATTGACCTTGAACGAGAAGAAGTATCAGTTTAGACTTGCAAAATTAACATTCTTTGGACATGACTTGAGAAAACAAGGAATTTCACCAAGTGAAGAGAAGGTGTCTGCAATTCAAAATGCCTAGCCACCACAGAACACCGCTGAAGTCAGATCGTTCTTAGGGTTAGTGCAATGTTATGCCAAGTTCCTGCCAGATTACGCCCAGGTTGCTGAACTGCTCAGAATCCTGACAAGAAGGGATCGACAAGGGG
>NC_090889.1:14752973-14762973 GCF_036669925.1 Montipora capricornis
ATGCCAAGCAGAGAAACCATTCATCACAGCAGTTGAACGCTTTTTCCATGCACGAAAAAACCAAGATATGGTTTTGTTGTGGTTAGTTTGCAACAGAACTGACAAGGAACTGATGCGGCTAAGTTGCTCGGTATAGAGCAATTATTATAGGTTTCAAGTAACAAAGTAAAAATACCGCTGTGCAAGAATAAATTAATAAAATTCAAATGCTATTAATATTTACCCCAATTCAAAAGCCTTTATTTTCCGAAAATGGATGAAAGAATAAAACTGTAATAATTATGTTAAATAGTGCCTTGCCTACAAAAGTCATTGTACCTAGCAGCCCAATACCATCATTATTTTCCTCTGTCCATGACCAGCTCTTACATTGTACATGTAATTCTTTTTTCCATGATCAATGTTATCTCGAAGAGGCAGGCTGGCCCAATTCACCTAGATCTCCACTAATGTACACATACATGCATCCATAGAATCTCCATGTAATAATTTATTTGTGAGGATAGGCTGACTTTTTCTTGCAAAGGATGAAAGTACCAGAGCAAGCTACATACTTTTATTTCATGTAAAATAATATTCTTGCTGGGTTTACAGAAACAACAATTTCTGAAGCATTCCTGCACTGGCCGAGAGGTTTTCTCCGCGTACTCCGGTTTCCCCTCTCCTCAAAAACCAACATTTGACTTGACTTGACTTACTTTCATTGTTCATTTCAGTCTACAGTGTCCCCAATTAGCGCGTTCCAGCGCTAGAACGACTAGACACTTAAATAAAGTTCCTTTCCTTTTTTTTTTTTACTGGCACTGTGATAACACAAACCACAGGTTTCACATTTTAGATGATAGTGGACTCTTGTTTTGAATCAAAACAAAACACACAGAAAAAAAGATCACTTTCTTTGGTATAAATGTACATGTATGTCCTACATGTAATTTGCATCATTTTGAAAGTAAATTATATCTGGTAAATTTTCAAAATTTCATTATAATTAGATCAAACAGTTTTATTTTGAACAGTCAAGGACTTATTCTCTATTTCTTGCATTCACCATAATACACTTTGTTTGCCCCCCAAATTTTGCATTAACCATGGTCTTCAAATGCTCTTGGGGATACTGCATATTCCCAAGAGCATTTGAAAATGATGGTTTATGCAAAACTTGGGGGTGGGGGAGGGGGCAAACAAAGTGTATTATGGGGAATGCGAAAAAAGAGAATAGCAAATAGCTCCCATTTGTATTTTATTAAGTTAATGACACCTATTGTTAATACATGTTCAGTATGTTATGCGCTGATCAAATCGAAACTTCAACATCCCCCCGACCCAGGCAAACCATAGGCATTTGATTATCCTCTGTGTCCGGGGAGTGGGGAATTTGACCTTTACTAGCGTGGGGTGGGGAAAATTGAACTGGAAGCGTTAGGTTTCAAATAATTTTTTTTTCAGGCACCGAAATCGCTAACATCTATAAAACACATGTTTGGATGACATGGAAGAGTTTAAAGGAAGAGACGCAGCATTTGTGAGTGATTGGCTTACTAAAAAGGCTTCAAAAGGTCTTTATTAAAGACAGCAGGAGCTGACAACCATGTTCTTTAGTAGGGCATTTGAACACCATTTTGGCCTGAGGGGGCAGGAATTTGAACGATCCAATCTTCAAAAGTTCAAATGCCCGGGAGGGGGGGAGGGGGATGTTGAAGTTTTGAGTTGATCGGCACATTATTGCCTTATTGCAGGACGTAACGTGTCAATAATTTCGATAGTCGATAAAAGTCGATCGTTGTCGATCAAATTCGATACTAATCAATCGACAAATATCGGATGTCGATAAAAGTCGATCACACATTTTTTTGTGATTATCGACTTTGATCGACTGTGATCGACTGTGATCGACTTTGATCGATTTCAATCCACAAGTATCGGAAATACAAAAACAAAAGGTTTATGGCGGGAGACGAGGCTACAGTTGCCAAGCACAGTTTACTGAAGCAGGATTGGCTATGCCAAGACTTTATTTTACCGATTTACATTGTAATTGGAACCTCAAATAAACCTGAATAAACACAGAGAAATTACCCTTTTCTGCTACAAGATCGAATTGCATGCATATCATAGCAGCTGTTATATGTGATTTATGCATATGTGATGTTATATCCTATTACACCTTATTAAACTCCTACGCTAATCAATCGTAACAAAACAAAACTTCCATTTGTTAATATGTAATTTTCCAGAACGCTGTTTGGCTCCTATCTCCGAATGATCCGCTCCGTCTCCCGAATGATCACTTAGAGTTCCCAGGGTCTCTCATCTTTCCGACTGGCGGAAAGGAGGGGCCCTAGGGACTAGGCTGGTTTCGAGTTTTGAGTTATGCTACAGGACACGAGTTAGCTCAGCAGTCTCAACAGAGCTCAGCTGACACTAACTGATCATTTCTCAAGGTAATTTAAACATTCGATTTTGTAATGAATGACAGACCCCTTGGTTGTTCAGTTTTTTATTCAACTTTATTGCCATACGGATTTACGTGAAAGCTGTTTACATTTTCGTGGGCGATTGAAAAATGTGTCAGCATTTTTGTCGATAAAATCGATATTCAGTTGAAAATCTTGTGATTATCGACTTTTATCGACAAGTTAAACTTGTCGATTGACAATTATCGACAAATATCGAGTATCATCGACTTATCGACTACGTTTTCGATGATCGACTTTGATCGACATGTTACGTCCTGCTTATTGACATGCCAACAAGAGCCTCATTGGCTGCTAAAACAAAGGGTACGGGTACTTTTGTTCCTATGGATGACATATTTAAATCACAAAAAGAATGTTTGTAAGCAGATATCTTGGTCCATATAGAATTATAAATAGGATTTTACGTTTCTGTAAAATACAAGCTAAGGCCACTTTAGTCCACCTTTATAAATTACAATCATGAATGGGTAATTTTTGTCATTCAGTGAAACATTAAAATGGCCCTGCATCCTATGACTTGAACAAAAATCATTTCATCATCAAATTAAATTTGCTAACTCTACCTTCTGCCAGATCGTTGAGACTGACTTGATCCGTCATCCTGTAAAAAAAAAAAATCACGTTCTGCATTTCTTTAATCGAATGATTTAAGTAATGTAACCTTGTAACTTTCATACAAACCTCCAATTCTTCTACTCTTCTCCTTTTAGTTTTATCCTTCGCTTTAGGCATTTTAAAGTAAGAAATTTACGCAGAAAAATTTAAGCGAAATCAACAATGAATATCATGTCTGATCATCGATTCCACGTTTCCCGCCATGTTGTTCAATTCAGTTCCGCGCTTATGTTTTCGAAATAATCTGCTGACCATTTTAAATGCGCCTGCCGATCGCTCCTTTTGGCCCTCAGTTTTCCACGGCCGACCGGCACGAATCCTGCATTTGTCCGTTTTCCGGGTTGTCGTCCGGTTTTCGCCAAGAGAAATGGCAGTATCCCCGAAACGAAAAGGCATTATTGATGACACTACCCCATTGATATGCAATATAGAGGGTGTTGTGAAGAAAGAATATGTCGTAAGGGTTTTTTTTTTAATGTTCAGTACTTTGCGGCAATGTTGTAGCAATTTTGTGCGTTGTCAACGCACTTTCGTGACAGCTGAGCTTTAATTGGGATCCTGCTTTTTGATTTCCCAGGATTATCTCATGAGAGTACAAAGAGGAATCAACCCTGACAATTCTTGGCAGGTACAGTGCTAGTTCGAGATCGCTATTTCCTGCTAATTTTATTGGCTCGTACGTATGTTTGTACATCGTATTAATTAGCTTCCACGATCGAGTTCTCAATTTTGATGAGTTTGTAGTTTGTACAGATTTTTGGCCATGGTACAGTTGCGTTTGGCTGGAACTTTGCCAGCACTCAAAATCAATTTTCCTTGGAATAGAAAATTATGGCTGTCTTTATGTACACATTGGCAAATAACAAAAGTAAACAGGAGAGTAAATTGTTTTTGTTTTTCCTTTTTTTTTTAATTTCTTGTGTTTTGTTTTGATTCAAAACAAGAATGTATCTAATGAAAAAGGATTGCAACGTGTTCTTCATTTTTGGTGCACACTCTTTTAGATAATGAGATTTCAATGAAAAATATTTTCTAATTTGTTGTATCTCTGTTTTTACCTTAAACGTTTCTGGTTTCATTGCTTTCTTGACATTTTTGTACAAAAATAAAATTTTGTGCAACTGATTCATGCGTTTTACGGTTCATTGACGCTATCTGAACACGCAAATGGCTTCCTATGAAACTGCACAACGGTATGCGCTCTTGACCTTCTTAATAAAAGAAAATTTGCTCTCCTGTTATAAACATTGGTAATCGCAAGTTTCCTTGTTAAATTAATACCACTTGTATTTTCATAATTACCCATGTCATGTGATATTAATCCTTAATTTTAATGTTCCCCATACAATTGCCTAAAAGTATACTAAAATAAATAACTATTATTACTGTGCTCAACATTTCATATAAGTTGAACTACATAATTATGAATTGATTTTCTTAACAAAATATCATTTCAGTCAATGAAGCTAGTTATACAGTTGCAAATTATAGTAAGCCTGAAAAAATTCAGGGCTTGAATGAAATGTGATTGGCCCGCACTGAGCTGTCATGATCAAGGAGCTGGTCAAATGGAACTTTGTATTTACATGTACTGGCCCATATATGAGGGAAAAGTATGATGGAGAGTTGATCGATATTTGATTAAATACCACTTCATACGGTACCAGACGAATTTTCTACTGGTTGAAAATTCGTGCATTTAGGGATTCCATTCACATGAAGCCAGACTAAATGTACGAAAATTTAGACGCCTCGTCAGTCAAACATTTGAATGCCCAAATTGGTGACAAAATTTTAGCCCGTACGGTCAAAAATTTAACTAGCGCGCTGTGAACACCTTGACCGACTAAATTTTTGCATGGCAAAGGCATGGTTGCATGAATGCGGGGTTACACTACTACTATCGTTAGACTGTCTCTATCTTGACGCCATTTTGGATTTCATAAAGTAGCGCTCTGCGCAGTTCAGATGGTAAAACCACTGACAAAGGTTAAACTTTAACTATGTTCATCAGTTCTGTGTAAACGGAGCGAAAATATTGCATGGTTCCTTGCGAACAAAATGGCCAATGAAATTTTTCAACTGGTAGAAAATTCATCTGGTACCGTGTGAATCGTTCCTAAAAAGAAATAAAACCGCTCGTCATTAGATTGTGTATTAAATCTTATTAATTGGTATTTATAGTCGGAAATATACAACCATCATGATTAGCTACAGGTAATTATATCAATTCCCACTTATGTCCAGGAATGCACCTAATCACCTTATTATAGGAAATTAACTCGAATTTGGAAACTTTTCATTAATTTGAATTAACGTTAAATTCCGCGCTGTTAACCCATAGACCCCTGAGGGTGACACTTAATAGATTTTAGTCTGTCTAATGCCAGACAAGTTTACTTGTCAGTGGGGGGCATCGAAGGGGTGTTTGAGGTGCGAATGGGTAAATTCAAAATGCGTTAATTTCTGGACCTTAATTAACAATTATTCGCCAAAGGCAAAGTGATTATCGGTAATTATTTCAAAAAAAGAGAAAGAAAACACATTTCAAGGCGAAATCATCTTCACTTACAGTGGCAAAACGACTACTGGCGGCCATTTTGTCCATCTAGGTGATTATCGGCTGATAATCCGAGATAGCGAGCCAATGAGAGCGCACAATTTTGTATAATCACCTGTGTATTTATACTAATTAACAATTATTTGCCGAAGGTCAAGTGATTATCGGTGAATATTCACCTATAATCACTGAGCCTGAGGCGAATAATATTGTTTTAGTACAAATACACAGGTGATTGTTTCAAAAAAGAGAAAAAAAAAAAACATTTCAATGCGAAATCATCTTCACTTACAGTGGCAAAACGATTACTGGCAGCCATTTTGTCCGTCGAGGTGATTATCGGCTGATAATCCGAGATAGCGAGCCAATGAGAGCGCGCGATTTTGTATAATCACCTGTGTATTTATACTAATTACCATTATTTTCTCCTAAATCTGTGACATACTCCAGAGATTTTTCTCACCTAGCCATTAGCCATTAACAATGTATTTTATTTGCAAGTGCACTTTATTTCACATCAATCTTTCACAATAGTAAATCGACAGTATCGCAACTGCATTTTCTTCATGTTCTCTACAAATTCTTTTTTGGTGGTGTAGCAGACACATTAATTTTCCACATTTTAAAATTCCACCCCTCTTTCACGTTAATTTCCTTTATTGGGAAGCAATTAATTCCTTCAAATCGCATTAATTGAAGTCGCATTTCAAATATGTTAATTAATGTGAGCATAAATTTCCTATAACAAGTTAAGGTAGATGCACGCCCAATTTTGACATGCAATATGAAGTGTCCCTTTAAATACTGAGTCTAAGCCTTCGCTACGGGACACTGAAAAACGCAGACTGCAGACTGTGCAGACCGTCTGTAAAATGAAAATTCGGTTATCCTGAATTAGGCCTAAATAACAATCGCTTTAACCCTAATTAGGCCTAAATAACATTCAGGTTAGCCTGTTTACGGTTATCTCTCAATAATAGTGAAGGTAACACCATATTTTACCCTGGGTCAGCACGGTCTGCACAGTCTGCGTTTTGGCGTGACTGCTTTTGCTACCAATTATTTATTTCCAACGATAAGGTTTCATGCATTAAATTAGCAGCTTAAGACATTTTACTCCATTAGAAAGAGTAAAATTTAGTAACTAAGTCTCACTCCTATAGGAGTCAGTTCACTTTTGACTGGCATTGTTAATGCATTGGTAATCCATTGAATCCATTAACTGTTTCCTATTGACAATTATTAAAGCTTGTCTGGAATTAGACAGTAAAAACTACTAAGCCTCACTCCTAGGAGTGAGGCTTAGCACACTTGTTGTAAAGAGTAGGGCGTGTAGTTCCCGGTGTTGTGGTCTGTCTTCTGTGGTATATCATGGTTGTGAGGGTAAAAAGGGCGCACTTAATTTGGAGCCTCACTCTGTTGTGCGACCCCCACCACAGTTGTGGTGAAAGTTACAGTTACTGTAAAAAGTCAATTGAGAGGATGCAGGAGTTGTTATTCAATCTAGAGACTGGTCCCCAGATATCCCAGGCACCCAACCTTCACTTAAAGTGACGCAGTTGTTTTAAAATGCATGCGGCTTTAATCTTGGGCCGATCGAAAACAACCTTGTAATTAATATTTAAGTTGGAGAAGGATGTGTTTTTTTTCTGCAGGTTTCTCACAGGTACCGTGATTTTGTCACAATGCACTCAAGCCTTGAGGTAATCAACTCCTTACACAAGTGTTTTCTTCAAAACTGCTTTTTGTGTAAGATTACTCTAGAAGCCTAAAGTTAACCAAATAAGAAAAGGCTTGCTGCATTACAATAATTCATCTTGAATTTCAGTGAAGCTGTGCCTTGCATCAGATTCACATGCTTACATTTTATAAACACTGCACCTGTCCTTCATCATGATTTCTCTTAACGAAACTGACTGATCTTATCATCTGGTGTATGTGATGCACAGCGGTACAATTTTACCATCAGAAATGTATGAACTACATACATTCTATATAATCATACTGTACTGTATACATTGATGTAGGTAATGTACCATGCTATATATATCCTGCTTTCACTTTAATGTTTCTGCATCTTTAAGCCCCTTCCCAAGTTGCATGCTTTGCACAATATTCTTTCCATAAACAAAGTTTTATTAGCACTTATTGCTCAGACAGTTGGTAATTGTGGCCTTTTTCCTTTTATAGAATTTTAAGCATTATGCAATACATTGTAGGGTTAATAAATGTTATCTAGGTATTTAAAAGCATAGTTGTTGTTAGATAGTACATTGTATAATATTTCATTTCTGTAGACTTCAGGAATTGAGCTACCTTTGCCACCTAAAAAAGTATTTGGTAACATGGATACAGCATTTATCGCTGAAAGACAGCAGGGTCTACAGGTAAATAATCAAGATTCGTGTTTTAAAATATTATTTATTAATTATTAATTTCAATATTACATGTAATTAATATTATTACATTTAATCATTTAAATTTAGTATGCATGAATGGTGCCCTCTGCATCCTGAAGGGAAAGATTTTTCAATACATAAAACATTGCAGTATCTTGAAAACCCCCTTTTTTTCAAAAAATTAATGTATTCATTTGTCTTGAAGTTGCCAACTTTTGGGATAGTGGAGGTGAATATTGTTCATTGTACATAATGGAATTACATAATGCCAGGCATTTAATGATTACAATCAATGTGCCAGTTTAGCAGAATTTACAGTGAGTCCATTTGTGTTATTGTTTGTTTGCTTTAACTGTTCAAGCCAAAATAATAATTATTTATTATTGATGGTATAAATATTAATAAATATAACATTAGTTCTGTTTTGATCTCCTTTTAATTTCAGAATTACATAAACCTTGTTTTAGCACACCCTTTGTTGGCACGCCATATTTTAGTCAAGAGATTCCTTGACCCTAACAACTACTTGTGTGATTTTCAAGGTAAATTTAATATATAATATTGAAGGATTCAACTGTTACTGTATGTAATAGTAGTTGTATATTACATGTAAATGGCTTGCAAGAAAAATTATTAAATTTTAAAAACGCTATGACAGACAATAAATACCGGTATATGTTATTTGTCAGCTGGGAGGTCGATATAGCCAAAAACTGTTACAGTAACCGAGTTTCAAGACCAAAGTCACAGTTTTTTGCTATACGGACCGACCCATAATTAGCATGTAAATACTTATTTATTATTTTCCTCTTTTTCCTTTCCTCTCTGAAAACACTTTTTCAATTTGTAACTCACACCACACTTGATAGCGAATGCAGTGTTAAAGTGACTTACAAACTGAACTTTTCAAAGAGAAATTTTTTATTTATGAATGCTATTTCCAAACCTCTTGTCTAATAAAAATTAACTTCTGTATATGTAAATGAGTTCGGTGTAAAAAAACCAACCAAGGCTTGGATTCTGCCAGCCGTGAGCAGGATGGGTGAGAAAATTTCACCCACTCCCGGAACAAATCAGATCCATTGCAGGATTTGTTGAATTCCGCCCGCTAACGCAAATGAGAAAAAAGAAGTCTTTTTAAACAAAAATTACTGGTGATTTCAACTACATTATATTAGTCAAGCTATTTGGTCTATCACAGATAAAGGACAGAACTTCTTGTCAGCAGTTGGCAAACTGAAAAATGATGAAAAGGTTAATGAAAGCAACAAGAGAGTTTAGGTTATAAGTTGTTTTTTTTTTCTTTCCTAAAACAGAAAAAGCTATGCAAAATGTAGCCATGTTTCTGAGATCAGTGCCAAACTGGGAAATCGTGGAATCATTACCTGATATTGGTACGTTAACACTACATTGGAATGATGATGATGAGGATGATGATGATGATTATGTGACCTCTTTCGATTCCTCTCCCATTTATTTATTAATTTATTGCACAGTTTGGTGTACAAGTACATTTACCTGCAAGATTATAAAGACCCTCTTTTCAATTTCCATTTTTAAATGGTTGTTTCCATTTTTAAAAGGAGGTGTGTTTTGTACATCTAAGAGCAAGGGGAGTTGGGGAGAAATTTAAACTGGGGTATGGAACAACAATTTATACTCGGCCTCAGAGCCCATTGGCTCTATTGGAAGGCAGGTACCATATTGCATGGTTTACCAAAACAATTTGAAATATTTTGCAGAAGAACAGAGTTCAATTTTGCGAGATTAAGGTTTGATGTACCAACATACATGTAGGAGTAATTTGAATTACTATAACAGGGCTGGCATAGTGGTCACAAGAGCACTCGCCTTCCACCAATGTGGCCCAGGATCGATTCCTGGATTTTGAGTTTGTTGGTTCTCTACTCTGCTCCGAGAGGTTTTTCTCTCTCCTCAAAAACCAACAT
>NC_090889.1:14770473-14775473 GCF_036669925.1 Montipora capricornis
TACTGTATAGGGCTTGCATGCGCTCTACGTTACTACTCTCCACCAAGGGATTGTTGCACTGAATGTGACGTACTATTTTGCAGTCATTAGTCTTTCTATTCCTGATATCTAACTTCTGGTTTTCGTTTTCGTAGGCGTTAAGGTTCTTACACGAAAAAGGGATTCCCTATGGTTAGTACATTTCATCATTTGCACACAAAGGGTAATGTACAGCATTTGTTTATGATGTGAACGCCGCTTTAGTCTTGAATTTTGAATATTGCGTGTCCTTGTTTTAAAGTGACACGAGTGGGTAACTATGAAACGAATCTGATCTCACCGACATATCGGCCATTGCATCGGCCAACACATCGGCTGACATAACACCGATGCATTACCGACTCACCACCAACACATCACAGACACACTGACGCTCAGGGCGAATTGCAATGTTCATTGGACGTTCTGTTGTTCTGCTTTTTTTTTTTCTTCTGGAAAGAACGTTTTTACTTACTTTCCTTAACAGTTTGATATAACTGACCTTTTTGAAGAAAGCCCTAATCTCCAGGCTTGTCAAGGTCTTTTCAAGTCTGATTGAAGTTCAGACTACAGTTCATAAAATGTTCTTAGAACTCACCTCTGACTCCAGCTAAATAAATATTAATAATGTTTCTATGACAATAGCCATGTTCTCTTGGCAACAGTTTTCTCACCACTACGCCATCCGTGCTTCCTCCCTCTCTGAGTGTTTTTTTTTTTTTTTTTCTGGTAGATACCCCAATTTACTTTTCCAGCTGTCAAGATATGATCCCTTGTTCCACTGAAGACTTCGAACACAGTTTCTCTGTTTATTTTTGTTTAGCCTGCATAGCAAGCGTTCCTGTTCGAACGAAGAGCTCCCAAACGATTTTCTGCAAGCTGGCCGCGCGAAAGTTGGGACAAGGTGACCGCACGACTTTCACGCGCCAGTTTGCGAAAAATCGTTTGGGAGCCCTTCGTTCGAGCAGAAACGCTTGCTACGCAGGCAAATTGTTGTGTCGCATGTAACTCCGTTTCACCGTTTCACCCGTGCTAAAACACCTTTAAATTTTGTAGGTCACTTACATTCTGGAAACATTGTTTTAGATGGTAATGTTTGTAGGTAAGATGAGAATGTCTGAAAAGAGAGGCGAAGGGAGATGAAGGTTAATATTACTGAATTGCTCAATGCTCAGTCATTGTTGTTAAGTTTATTGTTGAGGATGCCGAGGAAAAAATCAGACTTCTTTGAGGTTTAATCGGATTCATTTATTCAATTCCGACTTTAAAAAATCGAATGTGGTTCAACGTTGTCCGTACTCTTATCGGCAACGATATTCGTCATCACAGTGGTCAAAATGTTGTTTACGCCTTAGTGAGTCCACAACAACACAACACAAACGTCAAAGAATATGTTTATTTCAGAGCGTGACCAAGATCGTGACACAAAGAAAGTGCAAGCGTTTTCTATAACTTTCTCGCAATCTGATTGGTTTATTTCCCCAAATAACGCAAGCAGCCTTGTCAAGACTCTTATCGACAACTGCAAAACAGCCAATCAAATTGCGAGATTTCAAGCAATTGTGGAAAAAATTTCCCTTCGTGGCTACAAGTATAATCAACCCTGTCTTTTTGTCCTCTCTGTACCGATAGACCAATATTGTGACTGACTCCTCAAGATGTGCCTTATTTTTCATTCACAGAACAATAGGCTTCTTTCAAACTGTGCAAGAACAGAAGAACGAAGTCTGGGTTCTGAAGAATTGTTGTTTTTTTTCCATCGGAAAAACGAAGGAAACTGCTGATTACTGATTCTGAACTAGCCTGTTCGTTAGCAGCAGTCTGTGGCTTGCTTGGATAATTTACCACCTTACAAAGTGCTTAGCTCTGATTAACTTTGTAATGTTTGTCTTTTGTTTAGATTACTAGACATTGAAACTGGATTGTTAGGAGTTCCACCCATTAACAGACATCGTTATGTTCCTATGAAAAAAATACAGGTAAACACCTTTTACGATTCCCTGCTAGCAGAGGTGTCTTCTTTTTGCGTTCGTTGGGCTGATGAGTATGGGAAAAGAAACCTCTGTCATGGGTCAAAACTCACTTTGATCCAACCACCGTCCATAACCTTGGAAGGCACTCTTCAAAGCGCATGCCCCATGATATGCTTGCTGACTGTGACTTGAGCCCGCTGTGTTCCGCGTATTCCCTTACAGTGATTCCGCTGCTTTTAAGTGAGTCCGCACAACATGAAGTATCTTGTGAGGATTCGGTCGCTAAGTAACCGCCGCGCATGCTCAACACAGTGAGTTTCGACCCATGGCTGTTGTCTTTTCCCGTACTCGTCAGCCCAGCGAACGAAAAAAAAAACAAAGAAAGACATCTGCTAGCAGGGAACTTTGACGGCTCTCCTCGTCTGCTTTTAATCGATTTACGTTGAGGCATGCAAAATGCATTGCTAAATACATAAAGACATAACTAGTCTTCTTGGGATTTTTGTTTTAATCCAGGAAAAAGAAACTCAAGATGTGTACTGCTTTGCCCATTTATTATATGAAATGCTATGTGGGGAACCATTACGCAGCAGCTTTCTTAAAGATGTCCCCCAAAACTGTCCTTCTCAACTTAGTAAGTGTTGTGACTTTAGTGTAGCAATGACTTTGGCTGACGTATTTGTGAAATCTATCCCGATAATTAAAGACAAAATAGAGTGGTTTTCAATAACCCTTTTCACGGTTAGTTTTTCTCATCTAGCATGTATGTGAGGCAATTTCGAGTTATTTTGTAGTTTTAACGCAAAATTGCCTCGCATCCACGTTAGATTACATTGTAAGAGAATCCGCAAAGATTCGCTAACAAGAGCAATTGATCCGCAAAGATCAACAAGCAACAACGCATGAGAAAAGCAACATGACACAAAGGCCCTGCAAATCCCCAAAGGGCCACCCCGCAGGTCACGTACCGTAAGGGGTGAAACCGCTGACTGCATTAGTTCGAGTCTAACTTAGCCAAAATTATATTTAGCCACATTAAGAAAAACTAACCGTGAAAAGGTCTATTGAGCGTCGTCAAGCAAATACCAAAGTAATTACTTCAACCAATCACAGCAGGTGCAACAGCGCAATGAACCAATCCAAATTCGTCGCAATTCCATGCAACTTGCTAAAAGCGCGGGAAAATCGCGCAGGGTTAGAAGGAAAGCACCCTTTGTCAGACAATTTAGTACCAGTTGTATCGCGCGACAAGTGTGACCTGAACTTGTTCCCACCAGTTTCCTTTCGACCAGTCAGGTAGAGAATCCGAACTAGTGATAATCGGAAGGTCGTATAAGTTCGACTCCTGCAAGGGAGCACTCGGCGTTTTTCCGAGTATTCCCGAGTCATCATCGGAAAAATGAACCTTTTTATTCGTCAACTGGGGTTGACATTTACCGATTCCTTTAATACTATAGCGAGATTCGATACTGTATTTCGACAATTTCAGTTCTAGCAGTATCGCGGGGCAATTGACAATTATCTCCCATCATTTTCCTAGTAATCGCAATGTCCTCGGTGTAATTCCATTGGGGGAACAGATTCTCGGATTTTGGGAGAATGCCATGCCCGGCCACTAGGTCTAGGATTCGATTTTAGGGTGAATATTCTCATGATCTCATCATTTTTTCTTTCTTAGAGTCGATATTGTTGTCAATTTTAAGCGATGAAGCTTGCAACAAATCTGGACTCCCTACGGTTGCTGATCTTCTTGCTAACCCGTAAGTTTGTCAAGTGTTTTACTATGTTTGTCTTTCAACGTTTATTTTTCACGTGGTTGTCTGATTAACGCATTGCTGGTGTAGTAAAAGGTGGCAGAGCGTTATGTAACTCTTGTATATATTTATGTTGACGAAGAACTTTGTAAGTAGAGTACTCTTCAAAAGTAATTTATTGTAGACATTGTTCCACTGTAGTTGCCATACTTGATCAGTGAATGAAGAAAGGTAATGGAGACATACCACATCGTTTGGGAATGAAGACTAGCTTTCGCTGAATTGTCGTATTGAAGTTAGATGGCATAAGTCGATTGAAAAAAAAGTCAAAGCCGTTCACCTCGTGCGTGATAAAGTTGAACTCGCAATTCATCAGCTTCCAACGGACTTGATACTCGGCTTAGGACGCTTTCGATTCAACAGAACTGACTGGCCAGATCGGGCATTTGAAAGGACTAACTCTACAACACCTTCAAATTAACACACTTCAGGGATGATGTATACTCCTCCAAAAGAATGCGAGGGATTATCGTGAAAGTGTTCCTTCAAATTGTTACATTTTCTTTGCAAACTGATCGGTATGGCCGGCCAGTTCTGACAAAAAGAAAGCTCCCTTTGTTAGTAGAAGAAGTGCACGCAATCGCACGGTCATGGGAGGTTTGAATTCCGTTCAAGGTTGGATCACTTTTTGGGGCTTTCTCTGCAACAACTTAAAAGCCCAATCCACACGGCATAAACTAGCCTAGGTTCACCGTGGGTTCAAATTAACTTGAGCCTTGGTTATCGTCGTTTGAACGCTGCTAACCCAGGTTCGACCTGGCTTAATCCAACCCATCTCCAGAGGCAGGTTCGACTCACAACTGCAGTTCGAACCTGGGTTACTTTTGAAGAGATGTCGTGTGAACACAAGCCTGGATTGAACGCGGGTTAATGGTAATTTGACACATGCGCACTTGTACATTTACCCATCAAGCGTTGCGTGTACGTATTTCATGCCGCCATTTTCTGCTTCTTGACTTGCACCACGTTGATTGGATGAAGTTGTTTGGACGCGGTTGTGGCAAAAGAGTGGCCAGGATGTCGAATGTCGTTCAAGCAATTTAAGATCTCCAGTTCAGATTGATGGCGAGGTGTTGTCGGGCAGAAACGCGCCTCTTTGTCATCCACCTTCTTCTCTCTAAACTCTTGCGATTCATGAAACGAAGCCACCCTAATTCCAAAGCACTAACTATAAAAATTTGCCTCCAAAATCTCC
>NC_090889.1:14780473-14785473 GCF_036669925.1 Montipora capricornis
TGTATTGTTTATTATTTATGTCGTTGTGACCTTTCTCGTGTATTAATAACTCTCACTGTGTTGAGCATGCGCGGCAGTTACTTAGCGACCGAATCCTTATGTGATACTTCATGTTGTGTGGTCTCACTTAACAACAGGGGAATTACTGTAATGGAATGCGCGGGACATAACGTGCTCAAGTCACAGTCAGCAAACATCATGGGGCAGGCGGTTTGGCATGGCAGAGGCCTCCTTTCCCGTACTTGTCAGCCCAGCGAACACAAAAAGAAAAGACACCTCTGCTAGCAGGGAATTATTCCACCGTACTGTCAAGTACATTTATCAGTATAAAATTGTCATACAAATTTGCGTGTATAAGCAAGGCTATGGAAACTTTGCGTCTTTGCTGTGTCGTCAGTGCTGTCTGTGAAATTTTCAATGATGGTTGTTTTAGATTCCAAGCAAATTAAAAGAAGTCGTCAAAGCAACGAAGGAGAGATCAGAAGCCAGACTCAAGGAAGATCAAAAACTTGTAAGTAGACAAGTAATCAAAATTAAAATCGTTCCTCCTCTAAGTAAGGTGCCTTCTGTTCAAAGTAACGTTTATGCTTTTGATAGTGCCCACAAAGTTTTTTTCCCACTTAAATCTACGCAAACGTTCAAACTTTCCGCAATCCTAACCCACGGTTCGCTCTAATGTTTACTCGCCCCTTCTCCCGAAGATTCACGAACTCGAAGCCGAATGGTTTTAGACCCGATAAAACACCGTCACGACCTGCGAGTTTATCGGAAGGGCTCTAAGAACATTCCACAAGAAGTGTGTCCCTCTGGAGTTCAAACATTAGCGTACAAGAAAAACAAGCTAAGCCTTATTAGATAAAAAATTCTAATAAGCGAGTGTTTCATCGGCTAGGCTGTTTCGCTGATGAATTATTAATGGCTTTTGAAGGACATTTCAAGTTCATTTGAAGTTGATGACCTTATTTAAAACGTGAATTTTCGACAATCGCCATTTTCTCGTCTTATTCCACGGGAAGTCCAAGCGTTAGATGGACCTCAAGAAAATAATCTTAATTTGTGCAATTTTATTTGTTTTGCCCTATCATGTACGTCTAACACGGGTTCCGTTTGTTAAACCCATTCGTTCGGTCAATCACTCACTCATGCACTCACTCTCGCATCCTCCAATTTCGGTCCTCAAAGATTCCTTCTTCCCCTACCGTTCTCTTTTTCTTACTAAGAGACTGTCGAACGCACTTCAATGACCCCACCTTACTACTAGTTTATTTGTTTATTTATTGTATTTGTGGTTATTGTTATCATACTGTACTTTCTTCAGCTGCGGCACTTTCGTCGAGCATCCAAGGCACATGCTTACCACATGTCAGAGGAAGAGAAAAAGAAACGAAAGAAGTCAGTTAAAAAGGTGAAATAAAAACCTGCTTTGAAGTGACAAGAAGAGCGTACATTAAGCCCGGCCGATCCTCTCTACATTAATCATCATGAAACTGAGGGAAACGCAGAGGTTATCCCAATCGAGCTTGGGATCTCTTAACTAGAATCAACAGCACTTTGCTTTTTGTTGAGGCAAAAGCGGTGAGAGGTTCTAATGGTAGAGTCACATTGCAATCATTTCACAAAAAAAAAAAAATAGTCCCGCGAGATAGAAGCATTGGCCAGATGAAGGGGACTTGGCCTCGGTTTCTATCTATTTAGCGTTTCATTGCTGTGAAACGACTTGACAAGCAAACTGGTAACGTGCGCTGATAAGCAGTGCGAGATGAAAATGCCACAAAAAACCGGTACACGAATTATTTGGTACATAGATTAGAAAGTAGAGACCAGTCCAGTCTCGTGTAGTAAGGTATGATATGGTTAACATGTTACGCAGTGATGAGCTCGACACAACGAGAAATCGCGTTCCCTCTTGTGGGAGCTTTCGTATTAAGTATTCGGAATTAAAAGACCGAGGTTAGCTTTGTGTTCATTTGAAACGGCTAACGTCAGGCTAAAATTTGCGTTTTGCTAAAAATCAAAGAAACTTGACTCATTCAAGCTCATTTTTTTGCCTGTTAGTAATGTAGTCGCATGGGTCCCATGCAATTAAAAATTAATTTCCCGCGTATTTTCAAAGTTTTCACGAAATTCGCGACTCGGGCAATGTGGAAAACTTTTAAAATACAAGTAAAAATAATCCTTAATTGCACAAGGGCACATTCCGATTACATGTTTATCTCATTCATTGAGGGAAGCCCGTTTAATGCCGCGACAAATGACAATCAACTCATCTGACCAATCGGTTTAATGAACGCTTTAGTCTTAGGACGGTGCCTACTAAATCAAAGGTATTTTGCGCGGTTTATACTGAATGTGCGGGAAAAGCAGATCTTAACAAATGTTATTGAAATCCAAAAAGAAAATTGGGGTAACCACGCATATTTCGAAGATAATTAATCAACAGTATTTGTAAAAAGCTCTAAAATACAAATCAATGTGTGGCGTTTATTTCCCAATTGAAGCCTAATTATATCTGAAAAATACATGGTTACCCCCAATTTTCTTTTGGGATAACCAACAGCACTTGCTAAGTTCTGCTTTCTCCCCTTAGTTTTGAACCGCGCAAAAATATCCCTGTATTAATAAGCACTGCCGATAGGAAATCCGAGTATCTCGAGATGCGCAGAACGTATGCGCAATAAAAATAGTAGGCACTGCCCTTAAAATTACAGCAAACACGCTTTCATTCGGTTAAAGTTCAATTAGATAAATCTTTGCTGTCAACAGAAATATCACTAAAACGTATTTTCTATGTGGATAAAGATTGTCACGTAACCTTGCGTGCTCTGGCTGAGCAACTGTTGACTAATCAGAAACAAGTAATCATGCCCTATTAATTGCCACGAGTACCCCCGTGATAAGAAAAAAAAAAGATCCCTCCTTCTCAGCGAATCAATATTCAGTATTTTTGCTCCGTGTGTGATAAAAGACAGATATCGGGCCGAGCTTCACAGTAGAGAGACAAAATAGAATGCGAGAATTTTGGTAGTTTTATGACAAGCAGAAGCCCGCTTTTTCTCGTTTGTCATTTCACGTTTACCGTTTCACGTAAACGCGATGTTAAATCTCGCTTAAGTCTCTCCTGTGTTTCACTTTCAGTTACAAAAGGAAGCTTCGATAACAGACCCATCACAGACGTCAGGTAAGCGACTTTTGTTGCTAAGGATTTATGAGCCTGCATAACTGGCGCTATGTTGTTCGATTTAAACGAGTGGCTGAATCGAATAGTGACCAGAGACCTTGAGGCAAGCGTGAGGGGGCCGGTGCCCGCACTTGCCTTGCGGTTTGCTGCGCACGCTAGACAACGCAAGCCTTTTAGAAATGGATGTTGTGCAGTTATATACATAAGCTCTTTCTGACTGTTGTGTTCTGGTACGATTTCCACAGCTCCTCCAGCCTCGCCTTTACCAGCCACAAGAAATCACGGTAACAATGCAATTTTTTTCCCCTTTCGCCAAATTTGTATGCTAGTACTGCTCCGTTTGTAAACGGATTTTCCTCGACCGAGGCCCTGCGTACAACTGTACTTAACAGCGGTGGCAGCTGTAGTGTCAACTATTACTAGTTTGTAAAATATGCAATGTCATTTTTGCTCCTGTATTGTGTTTGGGGCTCGTAGACAAAGTGTTCGAATGCATTTCCAGGAAATCATTCATCATCTTTAAGACTGTTTTCTTTCATAAAAAACCCAAAATTAAAGAAGACTTACTTTTCCTTTTTCTTTAAATTTTCGACGCCATTGTTTTCATTCAAAAACGTTTTGTCACCTGATGTTTCAAGTTGCAGTGTGAGTACGATGTTTTCATAGTAGCCCAAAATTTCCTTTTAAAAGGAACAGGACAATCTCCTTCAATCAAAACAGAACGGGACGAGCGTGTTCCTTTTGCACAAAGTTGCTTTCTTTTTTTTTTTTTTTTTCCATTAAGAGAGTGGGTACTAACGATTTACACTAAAAAACATTTCCGCGGCCAAAAACCGCGCGTTTCACTCGCCGAGGGGCATGGCTCTAGTAGGACGCAGCAGATGGTACAGGATTTTCCGATCATTTCGGCTAAAACGAGAGTAGACAAATACCTCTGAAGGGATTCCTTTTTTCCGATGAATTTCCAGTGGAAAAGTCTGTTTCCTTTTGATTTACCGGAACAACTGGGTTTTCCCTACAAAAGGAAAACGCCCTTTCTTTCGACCGTAACAGGAGCCAATGACTAGGGGCGCACAACTTTATTGTATTTGTGGAACAGCGCTTTTTCAGACCGAGTTACTTTTAGATTGATTTTCCCCCGAAACCAGACCGTTGCAGCTAATCACAAGATTTAAACGAAAAAATTATTACCCACGGGATTGAGAATGATCACTTGTGCAAGCCAAATCTTATTTAGAACTCGTCTAATAATTGCTTGATGTCTGAAATTGCCGTTACATGGACCTAGAAATTATATTGTCCACAATGGTAACTGAAGCCAGTTAATGTAGTGTCCATTGTGTCCATTGACCAATCGCGGGTCGCTAAATCGCAAAGGTATTTTTGGAATTTTGAGAAAAACCGTTTTCCCCATATAAATCCCTATATATATCGAGCTTGGATCACCTGTGGTTTAGGCAGAGTATACCCGCTGGGTTAGGCACTGATCTCTAGTGATTAGGTCTAAGCGAGCGGCGACTCGAAATGCTTAGCTTCAGGATCCAATGACTAGGAGCGAACAACAGTCCTATATTCCTATCACGGCGTTTTCACAGACCGATTAGTTTTTAGATTGAATTTCCCGCGAATGATACTCCCGCAGGAGCCCGATGACCAATCACAGGAAACTAACTTGACGTCATAAAGTCACCGAACCGGAACTGCCTTTGTTGTTTTGCAGCAAATGTAGTCCAAAAATAGATTGGCATGTAAAAATGCCGTGACATAGCCTTAGTATGGGAGTTGCTCGCTCGAATTCCAGTCACAATCATTGGTTCAATTG
>NC_090889.1:14787973-14790473 GCF_036669925.1 Montipora capricornis
AGGAAACATTAGTGTACATCATCATTAGCCGTGGGTGAGAATTCTGCGCGAGGCAATTTCCTTCTGCAAACATGTAACGCTTAGGACCACCACAGACGACGCAAGTTGTTATCCATGACTATCGCTGTTTGTAGTCGATAACTTGATTCACGCACCCTTTGTTTGTCAATGATAACTTTTGTTGTATCACCCAACTAGTGGACTAATGCAAATCCTGCATTTTGATTGGCTACGCTACTAGAGGACTTTTAGTAATAGTACTCGAGTAGCGAAAAGCGTGACGCTTTCTTTCGTTTTATTGCCAAATAAATATTTCCTCAACTTGCATTTGCCAACTTTGTTATTGCCTTTTCTGTCCGACTAGTTGGGTGATACTAAAACAATTAGACCCTTCGCCCTCAAGGGCCACGGGTCTAATTGTTAATTATCAACAACTAGAAGGTTATCGATAACAGCTTGCCTCGTCTGCGGAGGCCCTTACGGTGGTGAAAGTTTGTGTTTTAATGTAAATGATTTAATCTCTTGAGCATCTATCGAAGTACGTTTTTAGCGTTAAGCGATCGAGAAGGGTAGAAAAAATCCCTTGCGATAAGATCTTTTCTCTGCACCTGCAACAAAAGAAGTAGATTATGTGTACTCTATTGGATGAATTAAAATACATCGTATTTCCTCTTGACATGAATGTGCGATTTTTCTTTCTCGTGATTGAAAAATAGCGGGAGCTCATCTCCAGTGCTTGGCCTTGGAGTCAACCCTTTCCCGAATAGATTTATAGAACGCCTCCCTTGGGAGACTTAGCACTCCCACTGTTGTAAAAGCCATTTTCCCTGGGGAGATTCAGTACTCCCACTGTTGTAAAAGCCAATCTCCGTGGGGACATTCAGTACTCCCACTGTTGTGAAGGCCAATCTCCCTGGGGAGATTCAATACTCCCAACGTACTGTTGTAAAAGCCAATCTCCCTGGGGAGGTTCAGTACTCCCACCGTTGTAAAGGCCAATCTCCCTGGGGAGATTCAGTACTCCCACTGTTGTAAAAGATAATCTCCCTTAGGAGATTCAGTACTGCCACTGTTGTAAAAGCCAATCTCTCTGGGGAGATTCGGTACTCCCACTGTTGTAAAAGCTAATATCCCTTGGAATTACAGGAGATAGAGGTTCCGCTTCATGAGCTCCTGAAATTGTTAGATATCAAGCGTGCTCTTTTTGGATTGAAATGGATAGTGGATAGTAAAATGGATGATGTTCTCTAAATTTCTGGCGATGTGGTCCAACAGTACTTGGTCAGGATTTCATTGTTGATTCCAGAGCAATCTAGCATCCATGTTCACTTTGAGAACTTAGTAAAGCACGTTTTAAATGTAGAGTAAAATAATGCAATTAGTGATGATAAACGGCGTGATGGTGCAATAGTTAATAGACGACAACTTTCTTTGTTGTAGGTTTTTGATATCTTTTTTGGCCTTGACCGTGCACAAAACACAATAATTGTTTACTCCGTACTGATGAACTAACCAATAGAAACGTGTTGGTTACGTAGTCATGAATAGTGTATGAGCTCAAAACAAAAGATTGTGCACGTTCGTAAACTTTACAAACTAAATCTTGGCATCTTTGTTTGCTCCTCTGATGTTTGCCGAGCTTCCAAACCAGTCCCCGCTATTAATTATGATGGTGAAAAGCGAGTGAATTGTTTGGCAACGTGCGAACGGACAATCGAAAAATCAGTGTCCGACACAAGCCATTTGCCATCAATAATCAGTTGAACAAATGCAATGTGAACTTTGTAGACGACTTAGGCGTCTGAGATTAGGCCGTCTGGAAAGACGATTTTTCAAAAGACGATTGTCCGTCTAGATGAACAAATCGACCGAAATCCACGACGAACAAATCGACATAACAACTAGCGGTGGAAGCGATGGTTTATGGGAAGTTTTCAATATGGCGGGAGGAAAGATTGCTGGCGCTGTAGAAAGAAAAACTCGAAAGTGTTTGATATTGTTTCGGTATGCGACTGGTTATAGCCAACACGGCCCAAAGCGCCTTGTTGTCTCTTTGCCATCCCATATCCAACGCGCGCTCATGGAATATTTGTTAAATATACCTTAATGACCTTATATGCAACGTCTGTCGTTGTGGAAAAAAAAAACTGAGACAACATCCTGACGTTCTGTAATTAAAACAGTTCAGGATTTAATGAAAATTCAATAAAACAATTATTCCATTCGCGCTTATTGGATATGAGACTGGTTATAGCCAACTCATTGGTTATTCTACGTGCGCTCATGGAATAATTAACAAATATTCGCCTCGAGGTGAATAATTGTTTTAGTATAATTACATTAGTGATTATTTGACAAAATGGCACTTTCTTTAAAACAATTAATTCCTTCGTCTGTCACCTCGACAAAACGGCTCGCGGCCATTTTGAAAAAAACAGCTTAGGTCATTATCGCGTAATAATCACCCCAACTGCAACCAATCAGCGCAGAGAATTTTCAT
>NC_090889.1:14795473-14802973 GCF_036669925.1 Montipora capricornis
CTAAAAGCTTTTATGTATTGTGAGAAGAGATGACGAAGAATTGCTGTTGTTAACGGAAAATGTGTACCTTGTTTGAATGTGCGCGTGTGATATTTTCTGTTAGCGTAAGAAAACATAAATAGTTTGGAATTTTCGCGTTAAGGCAGGGAAATAGACAGGTTTTATGCTGCCGGAGTGTTGATTTTCTTGGATTTGCATAAAAACGAGTTGCGATTCGCTTAAAATATCTCGCCGGTTTTTTCTTCAATCCCAATGGCAGAAACTCCTCACACAAGTTTTTCGCGATGAGGGTCACCTGCACCTTTGTGTGAATGTAAGTTCATTGTTTCTAGATCTGTTAAGATTACTTCATCTCGCAAACGTCTAGAAAAGTCTTACTTCGCTTCGTTTCTGCGGGAATACATTGATCTAAACAGCATATCACGTTTTTCACTATCACAACTGTCTTATTTATATTTGATTGCTTGTGTGTGTGTCGGTTTCGATTTTCCGAATTTACCTGAAAACTGCTCTGAAGGTAAGATTCATTGTAATAGACCGAACACAAGTTCGAATGTTTGCTCAGGGGGGTGAAACAAATCGGAGATATTGTAACATATCGAAATGTGCTGTTAATCTAGGAGTGGTTTGCGAAACCGGCTTAACGGACGCGGCAAATCAACATAAGTACGCCTTACGGCACGCGACACATGTGTTGTAACCTTAATATTGCTTTTTGTTTTCGATACACTCCTTAGCTCAGCGTCTAGTCTGTCTCCATTTCCTGTTTAATATTTGCTTCCGGTACAGAAGACATTCTCAGTAAGGCTTCGGGTGATTTAAATCCACTTGACTCCTCATGCTCCATGTCTTGACCAGCTTCCGGAAATAGATCCGCGCGTAAATCCTCCTTGTTGCTTCCTCCCGCATCAGTCTGCTCCTCCTCATTCATTCCTGATACCAAATCCTGTATCACGGCTGTTTCCTCGGCCGAACGGGTTCCGCTCTGTCCCGCACTAGCAAGCTCTTTCTTCCCCTCGGGCGAAGAGCCATTTTCGGAGATTGCAACAAACGCAGAGGAACTTGTATTCGAAGCTTTCTGTTTGGCGTGCCATCGCTTGTGCTTGTTAAAGTTCGATGGATCACTGAACTTTCTCGGGCATTCTTTGCATTTAAACGGGCGGTCCCCAGTGTGAACGCGCACATGTATTTTCAAACTACTAGAACTGAAAAAAGTCTTGTGGCAATGTTCACACCTGTATTTCTTCTCTCCCGTGTGCTTCAGAAGGTGTGACTTCAGCGATGTGTACTTAGTGAAGGTAGCGTGACACTCGTCACACGTGTATGACTTTCCAGTGCGTTCCGGTCTCTCGCTCGCATCATCTCCAAACCCGGCCACGTCACTGGGATCACCTAACAAAATAACAAAGACAGCAAAAACGTCATTTAATCTCAAAACACGAGGATGCAATTATTATGTTTGGTACATACACTATTATTGAATTTCCGACCTCGGATATTGCGTTTCTAGCTTTCTGATTGGTTCACTCAATCTCGGTTATCAGCTCATATATCGTATGACCTACTACTAAATTTGAATACGTCAAGTGTTGCCCAGCTAGAAACTGATTGGAGAGGGACTTCCTCCACTCCTCCTAACCCCCTCCACCACTCCCCCCACCCCTGCTTTTTTTGCTGTCTTTCCGGGCTCTTCTCCACTGGATCCTGACCATCTTGTCTTTAGAGGAGAAGATCCCAGTCTCACATATGCGCAATCAGAACTGCAAGCAGTGGCGAAATCGTCGGCATTAAGCGAGAAAAAATGCTCGAAAACAGTTCCCACGAATGATGCTTTGTTTTGAAAGGAAAGAACGCCGAAATATCGGTAAAACGTCGATGCATCGTATCAATTCCAAATTTCGCACGCACCTACAAGGGTGCCTAGGGTACCTAGGTTTAAGGCTTACTTAACCAGGGAAATCCCAGTCAGATAAGGCCTGAATGGAGGAGAAATGTTATCGTAAATTTGGTTGTGGTGCTTTTCCCATGAACGAAATTAAAGCGGAAACCCCAAATCATGAAACCCTATTTGACTCTACTTTTACAAGACCAAGAAAATTTAGTTCTTTCTCGATATCGCATATCAAAAACCCGGGGAAGACCTTATCGCTAAAATGATTAGGTTTTCCGCATTGGAGTAAAATGCACACCGGGTTTCCGAAACACTACTTTTCCTTGTCTCTTTTATGTATTTCAAGGATTTTCTTAGATAAGAAATGGGTTCTGCCTTTGCATGCTAATATCCATCTCACCTATTTGGGAAATAATTATTGAGCAAAAAGGTATCTTCACGCAAACAAACAACTGTGTTAAATTTTTAGGAGCAAGGATGGCACAGTCGGTTAGTGCGCTGCCTTGTGCAAGAGGTCCTAAGTTCGATCCCCGAATCTCACATTCTTGTTTCGACTGCTTTCCTTTCAGTGTAGCTTAAGTAGTTTTAAATACCCGTAAAACGGAGCACTGATGTAGAGGAGGGAATAAATTAAAATGAGCGCAACGTCGACCTCAGGTTTGTCAGTTGAATTACTGTTACGAGTTATCGACGTCAAATATGATCGCTTTCCTTTACTTCGCTTTAAATCACTCACCCGGTTGTACGACAACTTGTCGCGAGCCATCTTGCAGTTCACAAACATGCAATCGCAGCTGTTCCGCCTCAAAGAATGACGCACCACATCTCGAACAGTTATAAGGCTTCTCGGTGTTGTCTTCATGCGTGTGTTGTAGGAGGTGTACTTTCAGACGATCCCCTCGAGTGTACTGCTTCCCACAGAATTGGCACACGTGCGGTTTTTGCCCACTGTGGCGTAGCATGTGGCGTTTCAAGTCCACAGCCTGGGTAAAGCGGCGTGAACAAACGTGGCATTCGAAAGGACGCGCCCCTGTGTGAACCAGAAGATGGCGCTTGAGTCGGCTGGAAAACGAGAATTCTTTGTCGCATTTTTTGCAGCGAAAAACTTTCTGACCCGACGGAGTAACAACCTCATCTGTCAGTTCTTCCTCCGTCAGTCCAGTCTCTTTCGCTCTCACAGGGCGCCCTGAAATCGACAGAAAAATTCTTATGAAGGAGACCCAGTGGTACTGGAGCGAGAAAATTTGAGCCCCAGCATAGCCACTGACCGCTGATCAGTCAGTCACTTTAGCTGAGCTCAACCAAGCCATCACAAGTAAGTTAAGAGTCACGAAATGTCCCTTTGCTGAGTTTGCTCGCCTCTCCAACTTGAACATTTCTCGCGTCTGGGTATACAGACAATCGGGAGCCCATGAGTAGGAGATTGCCTCTCCGATACAAGCCGTATGAGTCAACCTTTGCGCGTATCTTTCTATTTTGAGAACGCCACAAGTTCTTTGGCTCTGCACGCAGAATGGCCAATCAGAAAAAAGTTTGTCAAACGAATTCTTTGGGGGTGCAGGGGTGGCACAGTGGTGAGAGCACTCGCCTCCCACCAATGTGGCCCGGGTTCGATTCCCAGACTCGGCGTCATATGTGGGTTGAGTTTGTTGGTTCTCTACTCTACACCGGCCGAGAGGTTTTTCTCCGGGTACTCCGGTTTTCTTCTCTTCTCAAAAACCAACATTTGACTTGATTAATTTCAATTTACAGTGTCCCCGATAAGTGCGCTTTCCTGAAAACAATGTATGAAAATTGTGCAAATTGATTTAAATTGATGTAAACGTCAATCTTCTGCTGAAGAGTCTGTTCTAAAAATAGAAAGATAGGCGCAAATGTTGACTCAAGGATATATATTGTGGATAGGGAGGCTCCTACTCTTGGGCTCTCGAGAAATCTTTGTGACAAAGTGTCCCCCAAACTCCAGTCCTCAAATAAAGATAAACAGTTGCATTTAGAGCGGTTTTCAATTGAGTGTCGAAAGTAATTAGCGAATTACTTTAGTTTTGCATTACTTCACTCACTGATTGGTTCAAAGTCTCTCGCGCCACTTTTTCAACTAATCAGAAGTGAAACCAATCCAATCGTGCCTCGCGCGTGCACATTTTCCCGCGCTTTGTGTCGGCTACGTGTAATTACTTCGAGTTCTGATTGGTTTACTAGATCGTCTCCGTCCTTTTTGATTGGCCAAAGTAATTACTTTGGTTTTGGTTTTACGACACTCAATTGAAACTTGCTCTACCCTCACCAAAAAATAACGCTAACCCCTTACACTTACCTGCTTGTTACAAATAGGTAGCAAGGGCTCAGACTTAAAGGGACACTTCGTGTTGTATATCAAAATCGGGCGCGCATCTTATTCCGTGTATTTCTGGACAGAAGTGGAGTTAGTTTTCCGTAGCTCAAAGGGAGATCAACCGAACTAGTAATGGGGTCTCCTGTTAACGGCATTCACTTTTTCCACCCATGCTCGACATATCAGCGATAAATATACGTGTCTTCAATGATGGAATGATTTCTCAGCGATTATAAGTATGCTAGCCCTGTTCGGTGTTCTATTTCCTATTTCTCCGTGTAAGATGATAACAATACTGAAGCATTATTTTCGAATATCCGTGAAAAACAAAAACAAAAAGGAAATGAACGCAAATTTACCATTGCTTTCATCGCTTGCGCGCGTTCAGTACGTCGAGACATGGATCACGCAGAAAAGTTGACACAGCAAGACAAGAGTGTTAGAGTGGTGTCCAAACATCTATGCCTTGCGGACAGTATAAAGGTAAAGGTAAAGTAACTTTATTTAACGTCGGTAGTTCCTTCAGCTACGAGGCTGGTATCAATGGAAGCCGACGGTGCGCCTTTTACCCCCCTCCCTCTGTCAGTGCTCCGTTTTAAGGGGATTTAAAGCTATAGCTACACGGATCAGTGGAAAGTCGAAACAGACGTTGAAGTCACCGAGGATCGAACCGGGGACCTCTCGCTCCGAAAGCCGCGCACTAGCCATCTGAGCCACGACTCCTTCTTACATCCCTTATCAATAGTGAATAGGCCATTTCCGAGTTCATGTCTTCCTCCCCTTCAAAGCGAGTCTAAGTGCGAAGTTTTTCTTATGAAAATTACTTTTCATTCATATGTAAAGTAGAACTAATTACTATCATAAAAACTTCGCACTTAGACTCGCTTTGAAGAGGAGGCAGACATGAACTCGGAAATGGCCTATTAGAGAAGAGTGTTGTTATGGCAGGGGTGGGTTCTCCAGCACAGTCACAAATGAGTCTATTTTTAGAATACCCGTTCCCGCCAAAATCAGTGGTCATGCCCCTGAAAAAAACATGACAGAAGCAGTCACGCGTGACATGGCTTCTTCTGATTGATTAAAATTGGCGGCCCTTTGTTTGTTTCACGCGCAATGTGTATCTAAAAATAATCAATTTGTGACTGTGCTGGGGCAAGACCGCAAAGTGATAGAGCAACACTCTTATCTAATTCACTCTTGCCCTTATCGAAAAAAAAAACTTGAAAGACTAACGATTAGCAGATGTCATTACAAAGGCAGCACTTCCCACTTAGTTGATCATGAAGATTCAAATTGTTGGCCGTCTGATGCCCAACCAACAGAGCCGACCGGTCAGGGGTTTACTTCCCCCCATCGAACGCGGGCTCATGCCTTTGAACAAACCCATATCAAGACTCCGTTTATTTCCTTTGATGGTTACACATAATTCATACCCACCTCTGTCCTTTAAGTGAACTACTAAAGGAGGAGGCTGTCCAAGGGCATTCTTGCTTCTTGTCATGTGCACTGGGGGAGGAGCTGGTGCTGGCTGGCCATCCACTAACATTCCTTTTAACCTTGGAGTGTTAAGTTGAGGGTTCATAGAAGGCGAGTTCATAGTAATCCCTTGAGATGATTGACCAGGGTGGTGAAGGGGTAAGTTGGGAACAGGACTCGGGTTCACCACAGGGGTGGACTCAAGTAGCGGGCTGTATGCTCCAGTTGCCATTGTGGGTGGGTTTACCGGGCTGTCGGGTCGTTGTTCGTTGACTGTTCCGTTCCACAAGTGAAAGTTAGGTTGTTGAACTGTTGGTTGTACAACCACAGGGCTGTGTGAACGCAGTGCTTCGGTGACAGATATACTGACTAATGGATTTGAAAAGTTATGGTAGTTGGAAGTTGATGACGGTTCTATTTGGACGGGAAACGAAGATGGTGGAATGGAATAGGTCTGTCCTGGTACCACGACAGGAATATCTGGACTCACAGATTCCCCCTCTGACGAGAAGTTAGATACTCTCCGTGCGATTCCTTTGCGGTCGTGTTTTCTGTGAAAGGGATATAAAAAAAATGAAGTTACTCTAACTCTATCCTCTTCTTCCCTTGAGGTACTTCCCTGCGCCAATAAAACAAATAATCGTAACCAGTTCAAACCTCAATGCAACTTCCCACTGGTATTCATCGTTTTCCGAACGACTTAGTATAATAATAATGCTAATGCATTTTATTTAACCCTTTGACTCCAAGAAGTGACCAGCATGTAAATTCTCCTCACAATTTTACTGAAACTTCAGTCAGAAATGTATTGAGAATGGAGAAAATAAATGGAAATCAACTCAAATAAAGTCGAATCAAATGTTGGTTTTTGAGGAGAGGGGAAAACCTGAGAACCGGTTTGAAAAACCTCTCAGTGCAGAGTAAAGAACTAAAAAATTCAATTCACATTTGACGCCGAGTGTGGAATCAACCCCGGGCCACATTGGTGGGAGACGAGTACTCTAACCACCTCACCAACCCTCCTTCCGATAGGCGACAAAAATGCTAGTTTTGTTAAAAACATCTCGCTTTGTTACGCCAAGATGAAAACGGACACCTTTGAACTAAATCGTCATCATGGATAGGCCTTGGTAGTAATCAGATTCTGACGCACCTTTTAGTAGGACTGTGAACAGAATTACTGTCATCCAAACTGTCTACACTCTGCAGAGAGAACAAAACACAAGTTACACAAATTAGAAAGCAGAAGTGTCGATGAGGGACTAGCGGTAACCGGAAGTAGAGTGTTCATGTTCTTGAGCAGTGATTTTTGCCAATATCCCCCAGGCAAATCCTCTTTCTTAAAACAAATGCGTTGACGTCAAGAGAGGCTCAAATGGAACCAACAACACTTCCGGTTGCCGTCTGTTGTTCACAATGGAAAGTTTTAGCTGCAATGACCGCCACTGCAATAGCAACAGCATAAAACAAGAACGCGATTTGTTTAGAACCGAAAATATTCGTGCTGTAGTTAAGGCACACTTTTTGGTACATTTTCCTTCCGTTATATGCAAAACAACAACGGGAAACAACCAAATTTAAGATTTTACCGACAACATGATACCGTTCACACCATTCCAATTACACCATACTTTGCTCTCAGTTATTAGAGCGAATTTCAATCGAGTGTCGCAAAACCAAAACCAAAGTAATTACTTTGGCCAATCAAAAAGGACGGAGGCAATCCAGTAAACCAATCAAAACTCGAAGTAATTACACGTAGCCGACACAAAGAGCGGGAAAATGTGCACGTGCGAGC
>NC_090889.1:14805473-14807973 GCF_036669925.1 Montipora capricornis
GCCTGACAAAATGAATCCAACATCATTCAATATTGATGATGAAGCTCCATGTTGAACGAGGTGGCCAAACGAATGCAGCACGTTACTTTATTTATGTACGAGCGACAACCCGGAAAGCTGAGAAGTCGCTTAAATCGCGTTCAATCAGGCAAATAACCACAAAGGTTGCGAGAAAGTCACCAGGGCGATAAAGTACGGCTTTTTCGTTGAGAACTTTTGCCGTGTAAATATATTTTTGAGTTTGTTATCGGGTTTCCCATACAAATCCTTCTAATTTTTACCCTCCGAGTCTGGGCTGCCTGTGATAATACCTCTTACGCCACAGCGGTCAAGCTTGTGCAATTATATTTCGTGGTCAACAGTATCGAAAGCCTTTTGCAAATCAATAAAAATACCACATGCAGAAATCATAATCGATTTTACAAATCGAAAGTGGTTCAGCGTTGTCTTTACTCTTATCGACAACGATATTCGTCATCACAGTGGTCAAAATTTGTTGTGGATTCACTGACGAACCACTTTCGATTTGTTTTTTACCACAATATTCAACGCCAAAGAAAATTTTTATTTCAGAGCGTGACCAAATCATGACACGAAGAAAGAGCAAAAGCATTGTCTATAACTTTCTCGCAATATGAATGGTTTATTTCCCAAAATGGGCGTTCCCGATTGGCTATTACATTGCGTGACAAATTGACGCGACCAGGACACGTACAGTTGAACAGCGTTGTCTAGACTCTAATCGACAACGGGAAATTATCCAATGAGATTGCGAGATTACAAGCAAACACCATTCAACATAGTCCAACATGGTGGCCAAATGAGTGCAACATGTTGGATAAATAGAGGATATTACATGGCCGCGCGGGGATACGAATTTTATCTTCGAGTGCTGCAAGTATCTCTCACGAGTGAGCGAAGCGAACGAGTGAGAGATACTTTCAGCACGAGAAGATAAAATTCGTATCCCCAAGCGGCCATGTAATGTTCTGTTTATTATATATATATTGATGAAATGTCTAGATTTAAAACAACTTGTTTTATTCATTTTCGAAATGATGAAAAATTGTTCACCAACCACTAAAACATGCATCTTGTGTAACATGAAACAAGATATGAAAGTTATGAAAAACAAATCATGATAATGTAAAATTTGCAATAAAAATGTTAATGTCGTAGAGAAGAATTATATTTAAGCACAAAAGTATCGTACAATGAAGAGGAAGCTCGCCTTTTATTGGCTAATCGTGTTCGTTACCATGACGACAGCGATATCCTCACATGTGAAAGATAAAAATGATACGTTCACTGCGCGCGGTGAAGATATGATTTTTTAGTAAAAGGAGAAATCCTGGTATTTCATCAATATCTATATAATAAAACTACGTTGATAGATGTTGAACCTACAAGTTGGATCCGTTTGGAGTAGACTGAAGAGAAGATTACGCTCTCGTAGGAAGGAAAGAACAAAGTACCAAAGTCACAAAAGACGTCTATTGTTACCGCTATTGTGTTTATAAGACAAAGTAACGAATGCATCATTAAACAGGGACCTGGAATCTTGCCGCTTGTCGACCCAGAGGTTTCTCGTTGGCTCTTGCGGCGAGATGCTTTGCATTGTGTGAAGCCCATTGTTACGTTCAGCGAGATCCTTTGTTTCAGAATATCGTGCTACAGATCGTGTTTTTTTTTCTAAACTGCCGAGCGCAATTCGCAACCGTGTGTAAAAAAGCAAGAACTTAAATCGTCTGATATCGTATTAAAAACCAATTATCATCCGACTTCTTGAAAACATTTTCCATCCTAAATCTGAAAGAAAGCTGAAACTGACCTGTTCTTTTTTTCCACGACAAATGATCATCCTGATTTTTCCTTTCGATGGACGGAAAACTAAACAACCGTGGCAGAATAGACACCAACTAGTTCTATTCCGGGTGACCCGAAAACACTGACCCCTTGTTGTCCGTGGACCCCCTCACGGACCGCCAATAGAGTGGTTGTGTTATATTTCGTGAAGCTTTCAGGGGCACCCAATGTCAATTTTCGGAAAATATCTGTTCGGAAGACAATTTGAGATCTAGAATTTTCGGAATATTTGTAGTAAAATTTCTTGCTTGCCTGCCTGTCCTAGGATTTTCGAACATCTAAAAAATGGTATAATTGCCCATTTTTAACGAATTTTTTTACCCTAAAATGGTCACGTAGAATTTTCGGGAGCCTTTTTTCTGGCTGAAATTTTCCGAAAAGGTAAGTTTTGATCCCTATAATTTTCGGATCACTGGACTTTCAGCTAGGGAATCCGAACAGATGACAAATTTTTAGAGGATAAAATATGCCTATATCTACCGTTTACATACTAAAATACGTTTAACAATGCTATGTTTAAGTGGTTTTCAACTATATTCTCGTTGGATGCCCCTAAGCTTTGGGTGAGAATCCAAACCCAATGGCGGAGGGAAAGAAAGAAAGAATAAATGAACACTACGGTCCACAGCGAAGG
>NC_090889.1:14812973-14827973 GCF_036669925.1 Montipora capricornis
CACATGCGATAAACACAGTTATTTGAAAGCTAACCGTTTTAAAATGGGTGCTTAGACTAATAACTGTTTATCGGCACTATTTGAAATGGGTGCATGGCTTGCTGGCTCGCAGATTGTCCAGCCCCAATGTCGTTTTAGGCCTAATTATTGCTTCTAATTCATTGAGATTAAGAATACGCTTCAGATTAAGACTGAAATTAGGGGAAAATAACGTTTTAGCCCTAATTAGGCCTAAAACGATATTTGATCTCAAATCAAACCCTTATTGGTTTAACTATTCAATCTATGATGGGGTCATACATGGTGTTTTGGTGGTTCATTTTGGTGTTTCAGTGTTTTGCTGTTTCGTTGTATAGTAATGTCTAGTAATAGTAACTATTGCTCTCCTTGACTTACATGCAAAAAATTCTGCATGCTACATTCTAAGACATTTCCCAGAAATAAACACTTGTCTCACTTCACTTCCTGGTTAAGAATCCTCTACAGATTGTTACAGATGATGCTTTATTCCATTAAACCCCACGTGCAACATTTGGTTTACTGTTTTATTAAATTTCTTTGCCTTCTACCAAGTTAATTGGTTTGGTTTATTCCAAATAATTTTAGTCTATCCAAATATCAATCTCTGATCAAAGAATACTAATTCCTCTCAGTGTTACCCAAAGGTGTCAGTAACATTTGAAGGTGACAGCTGGTTTGAGTAGATCTCGAGTAATCAACTGTATCCACAAGGGGCCAAACATTGGGTCTTTTTGCAGGTAACAGAAAGCACTAGCTGTGTTTTTGGTCACTTGGGAATAGTCTTTATTTGGAGTTGTTTTGTTTTCTGTCTTTTGTTTCTTTTGTTTTACGTAATTTCTGCCCCGGTACTTGCAGAAGCCGCCCAAACGTCCCCTTTCTCTAGGGTTGTCTGTGGGCATGACATGTTAAAAAGGATCGACACTCCTAAAAGCCACATTTCAAAGGCAGAACTGATTAACACCTTTGGACGATTTCTCTCTGTGAAATAGCTGGAGCTTTCCGTTGGCTGTCGGTACTTATTGAAACTACTGGTTCCACATGGTGAATTTGATTAAAAATTGTCCGTATGATCTTTGTGTGGCAAACAAAATGTGACCAAAAACAGTGCACAATCTTGGGATAAAAAAACATGACATGTTGGAAATTAAATTTTAGAACATTTAAAAGTCTTTAATGGGGACAGTTTTTCAGCGAGTGATTATTTAACCCATTGACTCCCAGGGGTTCCCCATTGACGAGTAAAATCGTCTGGCATTAGACAGAGGCCGGTTTGGACGTCAAAGGGTTAATTGGCATCACAAATTACTTTTTTAGTTCACATACCTGATCCAGTTCCAAGATGAAACATGATATTAGAATGGTCTATTCCTGATATCTAAAAATACAAAAAGTGGTCATGCAATTGCAATGGTTAATTTCTCCCATGAAGGGGAAATTCATTATAGATGGGGTTTCTGTTGAGTCTCATCTGGAATAAGACAGTTGAGACAGTTCAGGTGCTAACAGGAATTCAAAAGAATGTCATTTTGTTTGGGTTGAAGGTTTTTTTTTTTCTGGAGAGGGCAGGGGGTGAGTGTAAATGAAGTGTAACTCATGGAGATTTACTTTTCCCTATAGGTGTGCAGGTTTGTCATTTTTTATCATGACCTGGTTCAAATGTGATATTGACACTTTCAAGGAGCCATTTAGAAATTAAAGGAATTCAAAGGGAGATCAGGGCATTTTTAATACAATGTAGCTATTTTTCAAGGTGCTTTATCGTTAACTTTATAAATTTTTATGCACTCCACAAAAACATCATATCAAACTTAAGATTTATCAAAATCAGAGTAATTTATGTGCTATTGAATAGATTCTAGACTTATGTGCAAATGAATTAAATTCTAGTAATTTCATGCCATTTTCATAGTTCAGTATAAAATGTACCCCTCCCCTCCCCTCCCCTCCCTCCCCCACTTCTGTGGATGAGGTAGAAACTTTTAAATTACAGGTATATTAGTATGGTTTAATTAGGACGATAATATTACATCAACTAATGCTATATGTCCTTTTTTTATCTCACAACAGGGAATTTTAGAACAGTTGAACTTATTTGAAGGGGTTTTGGGTGTGCGACTCCTTCAGCCCTCTTGCGGGGTTACCCCTGCTACTTGATGGGAACACTGGCAAACTATCAGAGCATAAAATTATTATAAGTATAGTGATTTGTGCTGGTACATCACTTGACACAATAAAGAAATTTCCTGATGTTTACAGTTTTCTTTTAAAAGTGTATTACGAATTTTGACGCTGCACCTTACTACAGACCACAGCTTCAACAGATCTCCTTGAAATTATAAATTGTAGAAATTCACTGTCATTTGTAACATTACTTTGAAAGGCAACAGTGGTGGTAATGCTTGTCTTTCCTCTGTAGTTAGAGACCAATATTTCAACAGCAGATTCTTTGCAGAGCAAGAAAGCCGTCTACTTTGCTAATAACACCAGTAAAGGGAACATTAAAGAAGGGAAAAAAGAAAAACAATTATGCTGAACACTTTCAAAAACTGACATGTGATCATCAGTGGATTCACTTGTGGACAAACACCTAAGTTCCCTTTTCAGAAAATTACTACATTTAGTTGGGGTAACAAATCAGGGAGATCAATGCATCCAAATCTGGTCTAGAAGAGGATAAGGACCAGTGCCTTGACTCTGATAAGATAAGATAAGATAAGATCATCTATAAGGGCAGGTAATGATATAGAGAGGCAGTGATACATCTAAGCCATCAGCCAATTATTTGAGAGGTTTCCCCGTCATGTAGAGAAAATCGTAAACATCTTACTATCATTGATTCAAATTTTCTTAGCTATCAGTTTAACTCAATATTTTTGCTGAAAGGAAAAATTCAGCAGTTCTTAACACAAGCCACTTTTTTTTTTACGATGACGTTTGTTCTGGACAAATTTTAATCATCAATGACATCAACAGTTACTTTATCATGTTTAAATCACAATTTGTTAAACATTTGTGCAAATGTTTTCAGATCAAATTTTTTTTTATGATGTTAGATAAAACTCCAACCTCCCCTATCAGCGGGCATATTTCTGCCCATCTGTCCTTCCTCCTTCACAAAAGTGCAAATGTATAGTTCTCATCCTTCAAATTCATCTATGTTCCATCTCACAGTCACTGATTTTAACAACACACTGGATTTCAGGGAAAATGATGTTAAAATTCACCTTTTTTTGATTTTCAAGCACATTTTTATTTAACTTAATTTTCTTTGCTTGTCAATAATTACTTTTTTTTCCCAAATTAACAATTTTTTAGCTCTAATTCACCACATAATTCCCTATCTTTGCCTGATTCTAAATAATTTTTAGCACAAAGCCATTGCTCTTTTAGCCCTTGTACGTCCACCAGAAAGTAGCAGAGCAAAAAATTTACTTGTCCAGAAAAATCTGAGGCAAGATTAAGGTGCTTTAGAGTTGCTAATTTACTGACTTTCCCTCGCCTTAATTGCAGCTGCTCATTTTGGACTATTTGACCAAAAAAATCTTCAAACAACAGTCACAGCTTGTGCAACATGGATAGTCTCGTTTTCCTCGATCATTAAAGACTGCAAATTAACAAATAGTTAAACTACAGTACTGTATCTTGTGGTTCTTATAACTTTTTACCACTCCAGAAGTATTTTTCATCTTAGCTCATTATAAAAAGTAATAAAATGAATAGATTGGGGCAATAGTTAAAAACTACAGATAATTTTTCTTTTCCCAAACCATCCAAAAAATTGAACGGTAATTTAATCAACTTATTTTGATAGACTTTGAGGATTCTTGAGGAACCCAGCTGAAAATATGTTCTTGTGGCTATCAAGATGTAAACAGCAAACTGCTTTAATGCTCACGGTAAAAAATTTCCTATCTTCCGTCTTTTTTGCAGCTCTTGCAAACGAAAAGTTTTAAAAAGTTTGCAAGCAAGGCACAATTCTTGGATAAGAGAGAGTTTTAAGGCTGGTAAACAGATTTATTGACCAATATTACTTGGATTTCTATTGTGCTATTAAAACTCTACGCGCCGTAAGCTGACACACAGAATAGCCGCTTTCGGTTTTTGAAACACATGTGGGACACTTCAGTGGAGCACGTGTATTTGAAGTCTCGATTTTGTTTATAAATCGAGACACTTTATATATTTACGTTTTAAAGTGTCTT
Organism: Montipora capricornis; assembly: GCF_036669925.1. Taxonomy (NCBI): domain Eukaryota; kingdom Metazoa; phylum Cnidaria; class Anthozoa; order Scleractinia; family Acroporidae; genus Montipora; species Montipora capricornis. The sequence continues at coordinate 14,817,197 of NC_090889.1, forward strand.
AGTTTCTCTTGTACCTTTAATGTGCAGCCTTAATAAACACCGACAACGTCGATTGCAAAAACATCCTTTAACAACAGTATTCAATTTCATGGTAGAGAAATTGTTTTCTTCGGCGAGTTCATTGAAGCGTATTCTAGATTTGAAAAATTACAAAAGCTTAAATGCAGATTTTTATCCCAAAGGAATAAGCGGTAGCTTTCGTATGTTAATATAATTTTTCTTAAGATTAGAAAAAGAATTATTGTACAGTACACAAATTCAAGAGTCACGATTTGAACGATCCTGTTTAATTTCAACTAACATGGCACAAACTTAGCCGCGATTTTGCCTTTAAAGCTCGCCGCCGCGACAAATTAAACTATTGGTAAATATAGATCTCGGACCGCAAAAACCTTATGACATTTAATGGCACTTTGCTGGAAGGAGGTATTCCAAATACGCTATTCATTTCACACATTTACATTCTGGCGTGCTTATCACAATGCAACACAATGGGCTTCAGCACTGTTATTCTAAAAGCGAAGACACGAAACCACAAATTCAATGAACTCTCCTCAAAATACCAAAAAAAGTTATCGGGCAGTTAAGGAAACTAGAATTGAGATTCCTAGTGACTTTCTTCAGCCAAATTTGGTGCAGTTTAACAGAAAAAATAACCACCGAGGCTAATCATGCATACCAAAATAACATGTCACTCGATAACACACAAGACCAGGCAGTGTGCTGAGAAATCGAACAGACGCCGCCTCGTAAATTATTACAAAACATTGTTCTTACCAGCATAAAGCTGTTTCGCCGGCCATTGGTGTTCTCTCTGGAGAGCTTCGAGATGATCGTCTCGAGGTTTTGCCTAAGAATAAACGACAAATTTTCAGAAGAACAGCCACTTTTTACGCTGAACATGTGCGCGCCTCAACACCTATCCATTGTTTTAGCCGCGAAGGTAATCACTTCGTACACACAGCGACTTGTGTTCAACTGCAATCGAATAAAAAAGTACCCCTTTCGTGTCTCCCCGCAGTCTCCCATGGCAGTCCCTGGTCCGATGGTGTTCTGAAGTGTAACAGCGGTGAATTTCAGGACCTAAACACGGGATTATTGTACACGGCGAAAGGTCAACATTTCTTATGTCGCTCCACCATATTTCCTTGCATTCCTGGTCGCTCTGACTGGAACCCTGGTCAGCGGTTGCACCTTGTCACGCGAACTTGACACGCAAACAGCCGACGGAAGTGAGGAGTCTGGGATTCAGTCACGCAAACTTAGGCAGCTCTTTGTTGTCAAAACAAGGACAAAAGGCCATTTCGTCTCCGTAATAACGTTAATTCTGGGATACAGTTTTGAGTTGACAAGAGACTTTGCAGTTCAGCGAGATCTGCATTTTGGTTCTGTTAAAATATTTAAAACGAGTTGCATGATCTTAACTGATGAAGTGTGAGGTCAGTGCACGCAACGCGGAATCAGTGACACGAAATGTCTTCACCGGAACGTAACACCACAACAAGGACAAACGATTTGTGAAAAAAAGGACTTCGGTGCACGAAATTTGTAAGGCTTTATGCCTTTATTCAGAAATACTATTGACTGACTGCGCACTTCGTCGAGATCTAAAGCTGAAAGTTCGAAAAATCTTCAACTAACGAGGAAAGCAAAGATGAAAAGTAACATGGTAGCCTACTTTACAAAGTATCGGTCACATTATAGAGAAGTTAACTTACTTTATACAGTACATTTAACATACACCTACGGGGAGGCTTGCTTTACCAATAGCATTTTATATTACCTGAATGTTTAAAACTTTTTATTAAGATTTCAACACATTGAAAATAAGACACTTTGAACAGCACAATAAACAACACGAAAAGAAAGTACTGCTCGGTAGCTTTCATTTAAATGGTTCTTAAATATTGTGTGTAAAGAATTCTTCAACGAACTCGAGAGCTCATGTGTTCGCCACTGGATGGAACTTCGGTTCTGTAAAAGGTCTTCTTCTTTGATAATATCGTGATCTGCAGTCTACACCATTACACGAAAAAGAATCAATATAAAATACTTGAAATTGCCACAGTGTGCATTTTGAAGCAAGCCTATTGGCAAGCATAACTTTCTCATTCTGGTTTAAATTGACATATGTACATTACCCGATAAAAAGAGAAAAGGAGAAAAGAAAGAAATAACATATGAAAAGAATACTTCATCAAACCATGAGGCTGTCGATTTCCTAACACAGTGAAAACGGAAATGGAATATAAAATAACCCTTCTGTCGTGGCTTGACACAATAATTGTATTCAGTTCTTAATTAAAACCAGGGGTGTAAAGGCCCCGACAGCTTTTGAATTCCCGAACAATGCCGGAAACGGTGAATGTCCAATTTTTATTTACAGTTGGACACGGATATGTGGGTTGATTTTCTAAGATCACCAAACTGTTGGTACACAAAGGATTTTTCCATTTTTCAGACCCTCTGGCCACCTTTCTGAGAGACGTAACGCCAGTCGCTATTAAAAAACGCTTCTCTACTATCGTCAAGATACAAATTCGAGGAATCAGTTGTGAATACTTTATTTATTTATTTTAACACCTACAGCGGTGAATATCAACAAGTCTCTTGTTGGTAGCTTCTGCGGTTGGAAAGAATGACTTTCAAAAGGTTACCGTGCAATGTCTGTACAGGAAAGGCGGGTGATAATAGTTTCACGGCAACTTTTCATGCAATTACCGGCTCGTGGTGATCTTAGCATGCCTGGTATTTTTTCTCCGTTCGTCTGGCTAAATTTTGCAAAATGTTTGGTCGTCACGCAAAGCGTACTAAAAAGGAGGTAGGAATAGAAATATCATTGTATCATGCAAACATTTATCGCTTTGACATTTTTTTACTTTTCAGCAACTTTCAATGATTTCACCTCATTTCTTGCCTCTGAGCTGCAGTTGTCAAGAACGATTTCGAAACAAAGAAATAAGCTAGAATTCAATGGTTTTTATGTTCATATTTTTGTGACCACAGACGCTAGGATAATTGTGTGATTACAGTTAATTTCCGTGACCCCTTATCAAATGTTATCCATTGAAGCCGTAACCTTCCATTGGCCTAAAACATACTCGACAATTGACTGGATGTGTGTTTTGTTGTTGCTTTGTAATTTTAAGGTGGGTGGGCAGACATGAGGGGTCATGTTGCAGGGACATGGTGCAGCGACATGCATGGTGCAGTGTGTAGTACACACTGAGGCGACATGCATTAGGGTCGTGTAGCAATTGCACACACAAGAAAATGTTGCCGGTACATGTTTCAGGTTTACGAAACGGAAATTAGCGTCGCGCAATGCAGCGACATGTCCCAAAGACGTGGTGGGGGGGGGGAATCGATATCTCCCTGTGTGGGGAGGTGCGGCACGGCTCCTCATAGCTCATACCCCGACCCTGTTTAAGACAAATATCGCTGATTTTCCTACTCTGTTTAAGACAGAATTTCGATTTTTGATACCCTGTTTAAGACATTTAACCCAGTTTAAGAAAAAAATTGATAAATCGATACCCTGATTAACACAAAAAATGATAAATTCGATATCCTGTTCAAGACAAAAATCCCCAAAAACATACCCTGGCTGGCCGCACTAACCCCATTAAGCCCTTATAAGAGAGTACCCTTCCCCCCCCCCCCGGGGGTCCCATGAAGTTCAACTTGTTGAGCTTCATGGGACACGTCGCGGGGACAAAATATGCCCCAGATTGGTGTTGCGCAATTATAAAAGAACCAGTTCACACCAGGGGACATGTCGCTTTAACATATCCCTGAAACATGTACCCGCAACATTTTCATATGAGTGCACTTGTCGTGATTTTGTCCCTGCTACATGTCGCCTCAGGTGTGCGCTACACAAGACTTTTTTTTTGTCACTGCAAAATGTCCCTGAAACATGACCCCTCGTGTCTGCCCATATCAGGTCCCCCATATCAGTACCCCCATATCAGGCCCCCAATGTGAAACTAAATATTTTAAGCAAGAGCCGATACAACGTAGATTTGATTTTAGTGGTGTACTATATTTCGGCTGGCCAAAGCAGCCTTCTTCAGGTACAATGAGAGTTTACCTTGAATTGCTTCTATGTACATATATATAAAGTAAATGGATGCTGACGTAATACTGGAAAAATGCGATAAAACATGGCAGTTACAACGAATGTGAATTCAAATACTAAGAGTCACGGAAAAATAACGGAAATCACTCAAAATAATAAACTGAAATCTAATACGTTTCTTCGCGGATATTAAGACCGTTAGGATCAATTGTCCTGCCTTTTAAAATTAAAAAAGCTTCCCTGGCCTTACGGATCGAGTCTCTGTTAGAAAATATTTTTTCGATAGGAATTAATTGTTGTGGGGAGAGGAGAGGAAATGTTCTGCGACTGTAGTGGGTTTGGATTTGGTGTTAGCGTTATCCAAAGTGCGGCGGTGTTCATTAAAACGGTCTTTTAAACGTCGTTTAGTTTCTCTTATGTATTGTAGATGGCATCTGTCGCATTGAATCATGTAGATAAGGTTTTTAGTTTCGCAAGTTATGTGGAAATTAATGGAGCGCGTTTCGCCAGTAGAGAAGAATTTGTAGCTGGTTAGTCCTTGGAAAATGTAAGGACAGGTCGCGCAGTTCTCCCCAGTGTGAAGCCCACCATATCAAGCCACTTATATCAAACCCTCTTTATCTGGCCCTACATGAAGCAATGACTACTAAGATCTTCAGTGCATGTAAGCTCTGGCCTACCATGTCAGGCCTCGACCCACAATATCAAGCTCCTTATATATTAAATCGTCAACATGAAGCCATGACGCACCATATCAGGCCCCGACATACGATATCAATCAAGCCCGTGATATTAGATCGTCGATATGAAGTCATGACACCCCATATCAGGCCCCGTGCCTCGATATCAAGCCCCTGATATTCGATCGTCAATATGACTTCAAGACACACCATATCAGGCCCCGACCTACAATATCAAACCCCTCATATTGGATCGTCAACATAAAGCCATGACACACCATATCAGGCCCTGACATACGATATCAAACCCCTGGTATGAATGAGATCGTCAACAAAAAGGCATGACCAACCATATAAGGCCCCGAGCTACGATAACAAATCCCTGGGCTATTAGATCGTCAATATGATGCCATGACCCACCATATCAGGCCCCAACCTTCTTAATTTAACCAATTCACAGTTAACTGGTAGTTGTTTCTTAGATTGTCTAAACGAAGGTTAAACAGCGCTTTGTTAAATTTCAATATAATATCTCAAAATTTGACCATCTCTTAAGTTGCTGTGTTCTTCAGCGAAAGTTTGCTTATTTATTTTCTTCGTCTTCTGTCCATTGTCATTGCCGAGGAATAGCGACATGGTATTCTTTACTTTAAGTCCTCGGCGCCGTGGAGCAGTTGACTCAGAGGTGCAAATCGTGCAATCCTTATTCGCTAAAGAAGCCGGATTTTTTCAGATTTAGGGTGTTCTTCCGGGCAAGTTCTCTCCAAAACGAAGTCGGTGACCCCCCCATTTTTTTACATTTCTGACATCACTAACTCATCATCTTTTAATGGTAAAATCTGCAGAAAAAAATCAATGTTAGAAAATTTTTGCGCGAACGTCCTACTTCTATATATGAAAATTCAGTCCCAAACAAAAGGTATCAACTCGAGGCTTGGGTTTACACACGTGGTTAATTTAGAACTATTGATCAATGACATTGGTTAAGAGTTGATAAGTTTTCGAGCATTCGGGGGCTCATCTACAAACTTTTAGGTCCACTGCGGATCTACCAATTTTTTTTTATTTATAGGCGTGACATTTTTCTCCTGAGAGTGCCAGGGTTTTTTGTAGGGCTCCGATGATATCCGAAGATGTCCGACGACTTCCGCAGATGTTTCGAAGACATCCGTCTAGCCAGTATATCCATCGATGTTTTGAATACTTATAAGATAATACATAGCTTGTGGCTGCATGGAACCACGACCAAATTTGGTACCACTACCGGAAGCGGGAATAGTCCTACAACTTTGACCTTCTCGTTCCCAACCTACCTCGTAGAAATTTGGAGGAAGTCGATCATTCACATGGACTTTTATTTTCTTTCATTGGTTCGTGTTGGTCAATGCTGTAATGGCTCTAACGTTTCTACCAGGCGTGAGAAATTGGAGCACAGGAGTGAGTAGGCGTGACATTGAAGTTTTGGATCCGCAGGCGTGACAATCACGCCTTAGGCGTGACACTTGGAAGGTATATCGCAAGACTGTCAAAAAATGGCAAACGAATAAGGCGAAGATAAACCGCCAAACAAAAAAGATATAGCAAAGAACGGGAGACAAACGCGAAATTTCTTTAAAATCTCTCAGGTCATATATTGACTGACAGCCAAGTAAGCCTTCTGTCAAAAGGGTTTCGATTTATCCCAACACCCGGGATCAATGTACCAGTCAAAGGGAAGCTTCAACATCTCCCCGGGCAACCCCCAGGGTATTTGAATTTTTGAAAATTTTTGTTCAAATGCCCCCCTCCCTAAAAAAGCTGTTCAAATGCCTCATCATAGGTCCATTTCCGGTGATCAAATGCCCCCACCCCCGGGAAAATTACGAGATTTTTATAAACTGAATGCATTGGTTTTACGGAGTTTTATCCAACGACACTTAAATACATTCCATACATTTATTCCATTATTTATACACCTACATATCAATCGTCGCAAATGTATTAAAATATTCATAAATACACCGGGTTGGTCAAAGCAATTGACCTCTATAAAGCGTATCCGGCGACGTTGGTATTGTATTGAATTATTGTTTTTATTGTAAATACAATTTAATATATTTATATATTCAAAGATAATATAAATTGGCTCTAAATACCTTCAAATACGGAAAAAAGTTTGTGTAAGCCTTTGCTTTTCAACCAATCAGCCACGAATGCGGAATCTCTACCTTTGAATACATCTAAGTTTGTCTCCGCCATGATTTATCAACCCACGTGGAAAAGTAACATGAAATCGAAGCTAGCGATCAAATTCCCCACCCCCTATGAGTGGTGATCAAATGCCCCGCCCCCGGGAAGACTAAGATTATCAAATTCCCTTCCTCCGGGCCGGAAAAGGAGTCAAATGCCCGGGTTATGCCCGGGGAGGGGGGGGGGGGGGTGTTGAAGCTTTAATTTGACTGGTACATAATGAAAATGAAATCAAACGAAATTTACTTGCTTGACTTCGAACAGTTTGCGAGACGAATGCGTCTCCAATACATATTTCACGGGTACCACAAGGGAAAGCATCCATTCCATGTAAAATCGAGCTGGATCCCCATGGGCGTAGCCAGAATTTTTCAAAGGGAGGGGGGGGGGGGGTCACACTGTGTCAAACAGAGGGTACTTGCGTTTTCGCAACCTGAATATTGTAGGTTGTTTGCATTAAAAAAAAAAATTACAAAGGGGGGGGGGGGTCATGGGCACCCCAGGACCCCCCTAATTACGCCCTTGATTCCACCAGTACAACCTTCCGTTGCCCTTGAAAGCTATTGTAGACTTGCTGACATAACCATGTGAAAAGCCAAAATACAAATTGTCACGCAAGGAACATATAGGAGTGAAAGAGTTGAAACACAACACGGCTATAAACCTTAAAAAGCCGATAAAGGGAGCACAACAGCGATCCTCGACATAACGGACAAACTTCAAGAAGGCCTGATGCAACGAAACACAACAGGGACCACTATCTGGCTCATGAAAAACCAATGGTCACGGAAACACTGCAGAAAGCAAAAGAGATTATTTCTCAGCTCCACGATGACAAATACATCGATGACATGACAAAAAAATTGGCTTTCACAAAACTCCCAACCCACCAAGGATACCTAACTTCTATACCTTAACTAAAATACACAAACCAAAACCGGTCGGGAGACCGATTATCTCACTGGCAGGTTACGATGGGCCAATCGAAAGAATATCATCATTTGTGGATCATTTATTACAGCGCCTATTCCCATGTGAAAAAATTCGTACATCAAAGACACAACTGATTTCATAAATTTCGTTGAGGAGACAATAATTCCAGAGAATACTGTTTTGGTATCTGTGGATGTCACAAGCTTGTGTACCAATTGGTGGTAACGTGTCTGATTGGAAGGCTCTTAACGGTGGTGTGCCTGAAGCTCGGCGTGATTCTTTCCTCTGTGATGACCAAGGTTTTGCACGGCAGCCATGTTGCATGGCAGGAACAATGAAAATGTTTTGCATTAGAAAGAATATTTGTTCCCATCGGAAAAAGAATCTATTGTTCCTGCCATGCAACATAGCTGCCGTGCAAAACCTCTATAGACTACTGTCGGACTGGAAGTTACACATCAAGTACGTGGATGATACTTCTGCTATCCTTGGGTTTCACTCACGTGATCAACAGCCATGTTTCTCAACGAAAACAAAAGAAAATGTTAACATACTAATAGATTTCAATTCCCGGAAGATTTGATCGGGACAGCAACATGGCCGCCATTTCATTGTTTGGGGAAACCAACATGGCGGCCGTGACGTCATGTGAAATCCATGAATTGAGATTCTACCTAGGGATTCCATTAGCCTGCTGAATGCAGCTGTTTCCGATATCCATCAATTTGCCATGGACCACAACATGAGGCTAAACCCTTCTAAATGCAAGGACATGTTAATAAATTTCATGCATTTTTCCAAATTTTGCGCAAAAAGTCCAATAATTATTGGAACAAAGTAATAGAGCGAGTGTCAATTTATAAGATCTTAGGTGTCCATGTTGACTGTGACCTTAATGGAATACTCATGTGGAATATATTTGTAAGAAAGCAAGTAAGAGACTTTAGTATAAATACACACGTGTTTATACAAAATCGCGCGCTCTCATTGGCTCGCTATCTCGGATTATCAGCCGATAATCACCTCGACGGACAAAATGACTGCCAGTAGTCGTTTTGCCACTGTAAGTGAAGATGATTTCGCGTTGAAATTTTTTTTTTCTCTTTTTTGAAATAATCACCTGTGTATTTATACTAAAACAATTATTCGCCTCAGGCTCAGTGATTATCGGTGAATATTCACCTCGACTTCGTCTCGGTGAATATTCACCGATAATCACTGAGCCTGAGGCGAATAATAGTTAATTATTCGTTGACGGTGTTAAAGATAGCCAGCGTGGATGACACGTATTCTTCCAGCCTCCGTCAATTTGCTCATGCTCCTACTCCTCCTATACCCGCCTACCCTGCAAGCAGAGTCTCTTTCGATCTTCCTAGATAAGTCGGGAAAAGGAAAGTAGACTCTGCTCGCCGTCTCCACATTCTTTGATTTGCCACTCATCCAAAGAATTGGATGAGTCAGTCCAGTTTCGACTTGCCAAACCTGTTCTGTTAATTTTTGCGCAAGATCAATCGCCAGATGTCATCAATATTTTGAAATTTACAACAGCGTGGCAATTTTAACTGTTAGAATCCCCTTGAGTTTTATCCTGTGTGTCGGTTACAGAAACTAGTCTGACAGAAACCTATATTTTTTTTCAATAGAAAAATGAAATGGAATTTTTAGAGTATGGACTATCTTGAGTTTCCAATGAAATGATTCCTTGATTGTCGTGTGTTTGCCAGTTGGAAAATATCCCGACTGTTTGTTTTCCTTTTGTGGTTTTGTGGCTACTGGTCATGCGTGGCTGACACCGAATACATTTAAATTTTTAACGCATGCTCAACACGAAATGTGCAGGTGGCGAGCAGAGTCTACTTTCCTCTTCTCCACTTATCTTACCTATAGCCCGAACATAATCAATCTCGTTCCCAGAGCCCACGTATCTTTTGGTCAGAGCCAAGGCAAGGAGCTCTGAAATAATAAATTTCCGGAACTCCAAGATTTTAGGACTTCCGCTTTCACCCAAAAATGAAATGGGGCGATCATTACAACTCAATGGTTTGAACAGCAGCGACAAATCTTCGTGTTTACAAGTTTAGTTGGAGAGTTTTACGCCATATTCGCAAATTACAAGCTATTTTACACTCGGTAGTTTACGCATGAACAGTTTGATAAATCAATGGCCAATCAACACAGTGCTTGGCGCTGACCAAAAGACACGTGGAGGTTTTGTCTTAAAAGCAAAATTTATCTGCCCTGTTGTGCCCTAGGACCATGGTTTGGATCAGGCCCATCAGGAGTATACAGCAGACTAAACAGCGAGAATTCATATAATAATAATAATAATAATAATAATAATAATAATAATAATAATAAAGTAATCAATAGGAAAGTAAAAGGACGGATGTTGCAATGATTGTGCCGAGGAGACCCCAAGAAACACTCGGGCTAAAAAGAGGAGATCATAAGAGGAGATTTTTACGTTTTCGAGTTTTCAAATGTCAATTTTCCCATCCTAGGGTCTACTTTACGGGTCAAATTCCAAACCCTGGGGATTACAGACTTTGTAAACTAAAGAAAACGAAAGGTCAGTTCACAACAATGTGGCCACCGCTACGTTTTGAAAATGTAACATAATGCAAGGGCCGGATGGCGTTTGTTTGTCCTGAATAACCATTGATGTTGCACGGTTTCATGTCAATGCTCTATTTAGATATCGATTTCCTTGAGCTGAATTATATAGTCGCAGATATAGGATTAAGTGACCAAACGAAAAGTAAAAGACAGGAATTGTTAAAATCTGACCTCATGAAGGATCTGAATAATAAGCTCATCAAGTGAAAAATTTTTGTAGAAAACTCTTTTGGTAACA
>NC_090889.1:14835473-14845473 GCF_036669925.1 Montipora capricornis
TCGCACCTTGTATCAAAAGCACAATGATACAATCCCTTTTCATATTAAGTACGAGTACCCTCTCTTTGCAATGACTATATAACTTCTCGGGAACGGGAAAAGGGGTTCCAAACATTTTCGTTCCCAGCTCTCATCGTTTCTCTTAGCCAGTGGAGTGTTCGCACCAGAAAACGAAGGCTCTCGAGAAATAGGTGTTTTGCAGATTGAATTTTACGATTTCCGGAGTACATTTATGAGTCACGTAAAGTACTAAACATGATGGCGCTCAGAAGCATAACATTCGAAGAGTCTCTCTGTGGCACTTTATGTGGCTTCAAGTTAGAGTTCTGTTCTTATCGAACAGAAACGGAGAGGCAACAAGTAATATCGCGGTTTAAACAAAGTCGCTCTCATCATTTTACCGCTCGGCTCCGCGTAGGCTGACCTCATCATGCCACATCGGGCATATTTACTTCGTTTCAAGATTTTATTGTTTGTAAGGTAACCAATAAAAACTTGAATTGGAATTTCTTGTCTCAGAGACCTTCGTTTTCTAGTGCGAATTAAGCCGCACCGGTTAAGAGAAACGATGGGATCTGGGAACGAGTATGGGTTCCAAACACTTGGAAACAATAAAAGCACCCCGCCTTCGGCGTCGTGCTTCCATTTCTTTCTCGGTGTTTGAAACCCCTTTTGAAACATTTGCATTCGTTTTTCATTTAGTAAGCAAAACGTGACATGTCACCATTGCTATAATGCTTGTAGGTTGTAAATGGAGGATGCTCATATAATATAGTGCTTTTAAAGTTGTATACTGACTAAGGTATACTACGTCACAAACTAGTGAGTTGTTCTTCAGTGTATCATGCAATCGGAAAACCAAATTGCTAATGTTCACAAAACGTGCCTAAGTATCAGTTGAGTTAATTGTCCTGTTCGATTACAGTTCTACATATCTATTACGTTTTCAATTGTTTACACTACTCTCAAAAACATAAAAAAAAAAAACCATAAAAGAAAGCAAAATAAAGACATCCTTAACTGACTGTCAGCCTGGGTTTGTTCTTAAAATGTTAGTTAGAATCGCATACCGAGGCGAGGTGTTCAGTGTGGAATTGCGACTTGAAAGCGAGGCCGATTGATATTGCGCCGTAGCTGCGCATAGCTTTTCATACCAACGCAAGCAAAATTAGAAAACAATTATGTTTTCAAAAACATTGTCTCCGTTTACAATGCAAAACCTAGCCGAAGGGAAGAAACAGAAGATTTTCCTTGTTTTACATGTAATTTAAATTATGACTTTTTCGAAAGATTTTCTAAGAAATGGCTTACCCTTCCAAGCACGAAAAATCGGTAGCGGTCTATGGCCACAAAAAAAAAAATAATGGCCGCCGCAAGAGAAAAAAGGCACAAGTTCTTCAGGAAGAACAGGTTTCAGTTGTAGAGTACATAGAAGATGAAATAGAGGCCAGTAAATAATGCCATTATTTTTGAGTTGAATGTTAATCCCAAAGGTAGCAACAGCAGTTCTGTGCGTTGGAAAAAAACCCAGTATCATTTACTCCGTTTTTGACTTTTTGCTTGTTTTTCCTCCCAAAAACTCACGTTAGCAATGGACGTTGTATTTACTGAGAAGTCCAATTCGAGTAACTGTTTAATTAATATTGGGAGGCAAACAGCTAACGTACACCCGAGCGTATTTGATTTAAAATTGTTTGTTTGGATGTACGTTGTCCTTTCAGCCGTCGAAGAGTCCCCGAGTTCATGAAATGTTGTGATGAAATACCCGATATTATAGCTCCCAGTGGATTCAGTTTGATGATTTTTAACATAAAGATACAAAATTAGAGCTTCTGTAAAAGTTCAGAAAACGAAGAATTGTACGTAAAACACGATTAAACGTTTGTGTATTTAATTCCTATTTGATGGCTATTGACAATTCATTTGAAATGGCTTTTTTTAGTGCCCACTGAATACCGCAACATTCGACCAAGGACATTTTAAAGAGCTATGCGATACAAGGAAAATCTACCACCTGACTCGTGAACTCCACGTTAAATTTCACTTGAAAAACCAACATATATCGCACATCGCCTCGCGATTCGTGCGTTGTATTTCGGTTTTTCGCTTGAAATTTCACGTGGAATTCCCTCGTCGACATCAGTGTCGGCCTAAATGTTCCAAAAAAAAAAAAAAAAAAAAAAAAAAGAAAACAAAGAAAAAGAGAGGTTAATGATCCCATGAACCATTATTTCCATGTATCCACAATTCAAAAGTTAACGTTTCCCCCAAAAACTTTCATAATTGGCCAAACCCAAAAATGTTGTCCAAAGGCCACAACTGATTCTTTTTATACTCTAACAAACAATGATTGTAAGAGCATATATCTATAAATCGAACGAACCATGCGCCAGATTTTAAAAGCAGAGTCGTTTTCCTTTGCAAAAAGGAAAACCTCTACCCTTGCGGAATGCATTAGATAAAGCGATCATACAATTTCGGGGGTAATTAAAACATTAAGAAGGATCGATTTAGAAAACGTATTAACTGAATAAAAAGTAACAACACTATCCGACGTTTCGGAGCCAGACATGACCCCATTATCAAGGTTAAACTGTACTGGAAAATTCGCAATTTAAATATAACGGGCGTTAGGTCAAAACAAAGACATGCATAAATGGAAATTAAACGATAGTTGACACTAAGATATTTACAATTTTTTGCTAGGGTACAAAAGGCGAAGGTCAAACAAAAACTTTAGCACGAATGGAATCTGACTGCTTACTTAGTGATGGTTGACGCTCACGTATTAAAAGCATCTCGTGAACGAGACAGTCAAATTTCGATTTGCAATTTATTTAGGATCGTAAAATGTGCTTTAAGTTCAGGTTTGTCCAGATCGTGTTTCGTCTTCATGTGTCGACCAACCGAAGATGATAGGGATTTGTGTTCCTCTATACGCTGATGTAAATGCCTTGTTGTATAACCAATGTAGTCCATATCGCATAGACCACATTTAAAATAATAAACAACACATTGGTTATTTACAACATTTGGCTTGTTTTCGCGGTGTTTGAGATGACTTTCAATCTTACGATTAATAAACACAGGAACAATCTCGATGGTGTTACCAATTTTAACGCTCAGATCTTTGAGTCGTCTCCGTAGCACGTTAGCTGACTTCTGATCTTTGTACGGTAAACAAAGCCTCCATCGATGACAGCACGAAATTCGTCCCTTTAGCTCAGAAAGACCAAAAGCGAAGGGTCGACCGCCCAAGTATTACCATCCCCTCTTAGAAAAAGAGAAACTTGTTAACAACACCATAAAGAGAATTCTCCCCAAGGACGTCGCTGAATCGCTACTATCACAGGGCTCGCGTTTAGCTCATCTTTACGGCCTGCCGTAGACGCACAAGAAGAACCTCTCTGTTAGACCCATACTATCCGCAACAGGAACATACAACTTCCAGTCGGCAAAATGGCTTGACGAAAAGCTAAAACCTCTCTCTCTCTATCATCATACCATCACAGACGTTTTTGAATTTGCGGAGGAAGTTACTCAACTCGATTTTAACGAGAATGATATTTTAGTATCATATGATGTAACTTCTTTGTTTACAAATGTGCCTTTGGACGAGACGATAGAGATACTTGCCACCAAAGCTTTTCGTGACAATTGGTTCAACAAAACCAACAACCTAAATATCACCAAATCAGACCTGATCGAACTGCTAGAATTAGCTACCAAACACCAGCTCTTCCAATATAATGGTGAACTGTATGAACAGAGAGATGGAGTAGGCATGGGGTCTCCCCTAGGCCCCCTAATGGCCAATGCCTTCTTGTGTCATATAGAGGAACATTTAGATCTGCCTGATTACTACAGACGGTACGTAGACGATACAATTACCGTAATGTCTTGTGAATCAGCCGCTCATTAAACAGCATTCATCCGTCTCTACATTTCACCATGGAAATCGCGACCAATGGTAAACTACCTTTCCTTGGAATGCTTCTTGATAAGAATGGTCCTCGGATATCAACCTGTGTCTACCGAAAACCAACTGACAAAGGCTTATTACTACACTACCATAGTCACGTGGACCATCGTTATAAGACTGGCCTGCTTACGACCATGCTTAACAGGGCCTATCGGTTGTCCTCAAGTTGGCAATTATTCTCTGATGAGTGCGAAAAGCTCAAAAATATCTTCAAACGCCTTAAATACCCAGAAGACCTAATTAACAGATCTGTTAAGAATTTTGTCGACTATGTTCAATCGGATGCCCAGAAATCACCACAAGCGCAATACCAAGGAAAAACCGTCCGTATTGTATTACCGTACAAAGATCAGAAGTCAGCTAACGTGCTACGGAGACGACTCAAAGATCTGAGCGTTAAAATTGGTAACACCATCGAGATTGTTCCTGTGTTTATTAATCGTAAGATTGAAAGTCATCTCAAACACCGCGAAAACAAGCCAAATGTTGTAAATAACCAATGTGTTGTTTATTATTTTAAGTGTGGTCTATGCGATATGGACTACATTGGTTATACAACAAGGCATTTACATCAGCGTATAGAGGAACACAAATCCCTATCATCTTCGGTTGGTCGACACATGAAGACGAAACACGATCTGGACAAACCTGAACTTAAAGCACATTTTACGATCCTAAAGAAATTGCAAATCGAAATTTGACTGTCTCGTTCACGAGATGCTTTTAATACGTGAGCGTCAACCATCACTAAATAAGCAGTCAGATTCCATTCGTGCTAAAGTTTTTGTTTGACCTTCGCCTTTTGTATTCTAGCAAAAAATTGTAAATATCTTAGTGTCGACTATCGTTTAATTTCCATTTATGCATGTCTTTGTTTTGACCTAACGCCCGTTATATTTCCAGTACAGTTTAACCTTGATAATGGGGTCATGTCTGACTCCGAAACGTCGGATAGTGTTGTTACTTTTTATTCTTAATTAAAACATTATCACCGTTGATCACGGACATACCTGTCGCCGGTTGATGACCAACCGGCGATACCAACAACTTCTTTTTTGGACATTTAGCACATTAACTAGTACCCCTCATATGCACCTTTAAAACCGTGACACATTCGGAGTTCAGAAATTTGTCGAGAAACATATGCACACACACCGTACGTGGTAGATCCACACGAAAAGACGTCGAGCGATTAATTTGGAATGGATTGGTCCATCACTCAAAGTCAAAGTTAATGCAGCTGATAAATGTTGTGAACAATCTGTAAGCACTCAAACTGACTACAATATCTACAAAGTTGTAATTGGTTTCATGATTCACAGAATAACGATGCCTCCGCGTGTAATTTTTGTGATCACATTCATGTATGGGTGTCTGAAAGTCTTGTGCTCCAAGGACTGCTACAACGGCTTGATCGACTGCAGTTGAATTTGAGGATTGTGATATCCTAGCAAAAGCTATTTAATTAAGCAAAAATAATCACAAACGTTCCCCGGTGTCAATAAATTTGCACTAGGACACCAGATCTCGTTATGTAATATATCAAACACGAGAAGGAGTGTTTCATCGGATATCCAAACACCGAGAAGCGAGTTGAAAAACGAGGCCGAAGGCTGAGTTTTTTAACGGATTTCGAGGTGGTTGGATATCTGATGAAACACTCTTTCGAGTGTTTGATATTGCACTCAAAGGAATTTGGGATCAAAGTTGGCGAACTTTTGTGCTAATTACGACCACATATCCAAACTTCCTTTCATGCACATAATCGTGTTAAATCGGATTCGGGTAAACGTCACATTCACAGGCGTGGTCGTGAGCTCAGTAGATTGCATCTGTCAGCAACAAGCAGGAAAATCTGGCGACCTAAAGGCCCATGTACACCCGAGAGACATTGCGCACCGCGTTAAATTTCGCACAATCGGAAAATCCGAAAATCAAGGGCAAACACCCAATCAAAACGCTGAAACTATTTCAAAACAATCGTACAAGCGGGCAATAGAACATGGGCCTTTAAGTCGCTGGAAAAAAAAGTATGCCCATTCAACTGAGCTTATCGAGTACACGCTACTTTCCAATCTTTAAACTGATTTACATCAATTCATGTCAGGTTGTCAAACTGGCAAAAAGTGTGAGGCTAAACTTACACTAAGTCGTCCTCCATTTTTAAGCATGATTGTAATGAAAATAAAGGCACAGAATTTCCTAAGTGCCCAACAGCGCATTTCAAAATTTGACCGTTTATTTAGTGAACAACATGTTGTCTGTACGTGAGCACATCATAACGCTTAACATACCTCTGTTTGTGTTTAAATTTAAATTTAAATTCAGACGTCGGCTTCAATTTTTCAATTTTTGATAATAGCGTTACGGCGACGCCAAAACGTCGAGAAGTAAATTTGCCGCTATATTTTTCTTAATTCACTTACGGTGCGAAACTATTCGTGTCCATTGACAACACTGTATCAATACATCTCAAATCTAACCTTACCTGTGATGTAGCATCTAGTGCCACGAGCCACTTGTTGTCCCCTGTCTGGCAAACAGACAGTTCCAACTTTCTCATTCATTGATACTGGCTCTGATAGAGTCAGCACTGCAACGTCATTGCGTAAATGGCGTAAAGTGAAATTTTTATGATAACAGATAGCAGCCACACCCATCACCTGTTCGTTGCCTTCGTCTTTTGACTGGTCATGTTCGCCTGTGTAAAGAGAACAACGTCACTTCTTCAAAGAGATTTATATTGGCATCAAAGCACTGACACATACAGGACCTTGGAGTCCTCGTTCCGAAATTCGTAGATGCCATTTTGAGTTGATTTCAAATTTTAAATTCATTTTCTCTTCAGTTGAGAGCAGGTGAATTTGTCGGGCTGATGTACCAATAAATCAAATCGGCAAACTGACCTTCTATCAACTGTGTGGCTTCATAGCTCCGTTGGTAGAGCATTGGAACCGCGGAGGTTATGGGTTCAAATCCCGTTGGAGTCAACTGGATTTTTTATGTGTCTATAAGAGACGATTGCATTAACTTGTACAGATAATTGCGAGGATCATATCTCTCGTTCGTCTGTAGCACGGTCCAAACTTCAAACATAGACAATTCTTTCATGGAATTTATTTGTTTTATGGAATAAAGAATTACTATTATGAATTATAGGACGAGGGGTCCAAGTTATAGTATAATGGATAAACGATGCAGAGAACTGAAGGATGACGAAAGGGAGGTATGCATACAGTTTCATTAAGTACAAATCAAAAAGCCAGATATAAGATGTCAGTTGGCGGGATCACAGAATCGATGAATTGGTCTGCCATTCGCCCTTGTCACACGGCGGCCATATTGTCCAGGAAGACCAGAAAAGCTTTGTTTTACCACGCCCAGCATCGCAGTGGAAACCATGGGGGTGAGGCTTGGCGTAGTAAAACATAGCTTTTTTGGAGTCTCCCGGGACAATATGGCCGCCGTGTGACAAGGGCGAATGGGCAGGGTTAGACTGGTGGAATGGACATGTTAAAAAAAAAATGCAAGATGCACGCCAATTTCAATAAACGTCACGAGGTGGCCACTGGCTCTTCCCCCCAACTTCAAGATTAGTCGGTTATTGGAATGCATAAAATGACGTCACAAAGTATCCTTAACCTCTGCTCGTGAAGTAAAGATCAACTACTGGATTGCAACCTAAAAATAATGTCAACCCTGACTCTGGTGCAGGGATGGCGTAGTGGTGAGAGTACTCGCCTCCCAACAATGTGACCCGGGTTCGATTCCCAGACTCGGCGTCACATGTGGGTTGAGTTTGTTGGTTCTCTACTCTGCACCGAGAGGTTTTTCTCCGGGTACTCCGGTTTTCCCCTCTCCTCAAAAACCCAAACTTTGATTTGATTTGCGTTAACTTGTTTATTTCAATTTACAGTGTCCCCGATTAGTGCTCTGCAGTGCTAGAAGATTAGACACTTAAATAAAGTTCCTTTCCTTTCCTTTCATTATTATGCTTAGATTTAAAGGAAAACGTCTACTTGGATATCAAAATTGGCCTTGCGTCTATATTAATTGCTTGCATTTCTGGACATAAAGAGGTAATCCATCTGGTGCGATGATGCTTACCAACAACGATTTTGTACCGGCTAGGGGTCGCGTTCTTTACAACACAATGAGCTGCTGTGACTACATGTATTGATGAAATGAGTGAACCACCACAAATGTGATAGAGCTTCCCTCGTACAGCCACCTTCAACGATATCTGCCATGGCCAAGAGTTGGGAATGGCGTCCGTTCCACCAACAACACGCGCAGCCATGGGTCGCTTGCCACATTCAGCTAAAAGAGTTACAACAACTCAAGTTAATTAAGCAAGCGGCGATGCTTTAGTAATCGATTCGGTCGAACAAGATGCCAATCACAAGCTATCTCTTAAACTTCTTGCGCACTTTTGCAATGTGGCCAATCGGCCATCAAACTTTGAGGGGAATCTACATACCCAAGAGTTCACAATCATCGACAAAATTCTTGGAACACATTTGCATCGGGACTCGTTACACACACGCATGGCAAACAGTCTCTGGAATATCAAACCACACAAGCTCAGCCCCACTCCACCAACCCACTCACAATGTTGTGAAGAGGCATCCGTAGCTTTTCCGACTTTCAACATGGTGTTGGGTGGGGAATGGAGTTTTAAAAATGCCACTGCTCCAGGAAGTAATTGTGAAATCATCGATAATTATGAGTTTTGCATGACTGTCCCGAGAAATTTTGTCCAAGATTTAAGACGTTTTTCCACTCTTCATCAAACAACAACGCGCTTACAAATGATTACCTTTACAAGCAGGTCAACAACTAAGTATTGCTATTAGTGTGTACTCTAAGTGAAATAAAAAAAGGAGTAAAGTAGTGGAGTAAACGCCACTCTCACGTAAGGGATGATAACGAACGATATGTTTTGGGTATTCCCCAAACTCTGGACGGAGCATTCCGCCCGGCTTTGTTTCTGTGATCGCTGGGTATTTGTACCACTTAAGATGATAAAACTCCCGAGTGAGCATAAAGATTTCTCAGTAATCTGGTGGGTCGATCCTTAATAAATAGTAGCATTAATCGTCTATTAAAGAATCCTTGAAACTTCAAGACCTGGTGTTTTAAAGCCGGTCCTCGAAGTTCACTGCTATCCTAAATTAACATCATATCCAGTATAACTACCTCTTCTGCGTACCGGCCAGGCTCGGTCTTACAACCATTTATGCTAATTTCTCGTTAGCCGAAAATGTGTAGCAAAACATTGAATTTTGAGTCACCATAAGGTCTTAAAAAGCAAAGGTACAAGAAAATCAAAATGCTTTACCTGCTAAAGTCCCTTTGACGAGGAGTAAAAGGCTCAGTGAACCAAGAAAACACTGTGTGACAAGCATTTTGGTCCGAAAGACATTTAACACAGTACGCTCTTCCACTGCTCACAGGCATCAAGGATTTAATAAAGTTGGAGATTCCAGCTGGTTTCCTGGATGTCATATTTCACTCTATCAGCTGGTCAGGTGCCTTTACATAATAAAGACAGGTTTTATAAACAAAACGTTGGACTTTGTCCGGAGCAAGCTAGCTTTCTCACGGCTTACTTGAAACCTGAGAGAAAACATCGAGAAAAGTTATACGTTTAGAAAAAAATGCGAGTAGTTACTGAAACAGTAGAGCTGCTTATAGGTTATTAATCATAGTTGGGGACGTTACAAATCCCCGACGACAACATCAAGTTATAGGAATACCACCAATCATGACAATCTTTAATTGACTGTTTCAAATCTCTCATGCAACTTCTTTAAATTAACTAAATTATCCAGGCACTGCATTGGAAGAAAGTAACTAACAAAGCATAAAGTTGAAAGTCACCGATGTATCCCAGCGTTGATGTGTCATTTCTCCTAACAGATAAATCTCGTAAAGAGTTTGCATAATGGATTTCGTTGTTGTTGCCGGCTTAGCTGTCAGCTGTTGATACAATTCAATGTTGCTTGTTCTAGTGAG
>NC_090889.1:14855473-14857973 GCF_036669925.1 Montipora capricornis
CCATCACTCAACTGAATACTTCTTACTCGTAAATAACTTTTTAACTCGTCTACTTTGAATTTTGAGAAATCTTCGCCGGAAGTCATGCTTTCTCTCGAAGTTTGCACTTAGCCTCGTTTGCATGCCAAAATTTCAGTTCCAGTCCAGAAATAGTTGTCAACTCGGAAATGGGCTATTAGAGCCACCATTTCATGTGGATCCTTCACCAACTGCACTTTCAATTTCCATTTCAAATGAACCTCAAAAACTTTGCTCGAACAGTGAAATTGTTTTAACAAGCAGACTTTCGATTTAGATTGCTGATTTAAACGGTGCTAAATGACCATTTTGCTGTTTGTGACGAGGATTTTAACAAAGGTTATTTAGATTTGTTTGAAGCTTCTGTAAACACTTTCGCGCATGCTTTGTGCCGCTGTGCACGTTTTCCATGCATGAATTGAGATGCCAATTAAATCGACTTTGGATGGTTTTTTCTGCAATTGTTGTTGAGATCACTTCGTGAGTATATATAGTAAAACAATTATTCTTTTCAATCTCGGTGAAAAGTGGCAGAATATTTACCTCGCCGCTTTGCGGCTCGGTAAATATTCTACCACTATTCACCTCGATTTCAAAGAATAATTGTTAATTATCAACTCCGTTGATAAAACCAAATTTTCGCCTGAAGAGTGCTCCTTGTGCCAAAAATCATATAATTAGTTTTTTCTTTGGCTTGACATATGAGAAAAAGACGAGTGTAGCTATTAGCAAAATCGACTCCCAGTCTATTCTATCTGGCTGTGGTGCTGTGCTCCGAAGTCATACATGGGTCGTGTTCAGGGGCCGAACGACGTCGACCTCGTTGAGCCGCGCGATTCAGTCTCCGACTATGAGTAGGGGCGTTTAACAGGTCAAGCATTATTCAGGCATTGCGTAGAAAGGAATAAGATGCAAGAAATTAAGAAACTAAGCTATTCCGCTTCTTTCCCCACAAAAGAGCTCGACAAAGGCTGTCGCTCGCCTGTTTTCCTTTCGATCATCACATGAGGTAAATTAATTGACAAATGTTAATTCTGCCATTTCAGGATTTTAATTTTTTCGAATCTTGTTTCAGGAAAGATTTTTTTTATTTTTACGTGGGAAAAAGATGATAGAAATCAGATAAATTCATTCATAAAAACCATATTATTTCTCGGGCATACCAACCTGGGCGATTCGGGGTTTAAAACCTCAAGACTTCGCATTTTTCAGGCCGACTTGATACGACGCGTTTCTTCTTTCGCTCCAGAGATATTCACGCTTTTGATGACATTTACGAATATTATGAATATTTCCAGTATGAAGATGTATAATAGATACTGAAGCAAAACTATTTTGGAACATATTGGAATGATGAGATTGAAACCAGGCACCAGCAATTAGACTTTCGAAACGTCCTTCGTCTCTTGTAGATGGCGCGTGGAACGAAGGTCGAACTATCGCGACTTTGTCGCTCGCTCATCCACTTCGCGTACGAAAAATCACGTTTCTCTCGCCAAAATATTTTCATCTTGGACTCTCGTGAGGTCGACCTGTGGCAAGTCTAATGTGACACCTATCCTGAGGGGGTGACCCGAAAACACTGACCCCCGGTCCATGGACCCCTCTACGGACTGGGTCCACGGACTGCCTCACGGACCGGTCCACGGACTACCCTTACGGACCCCCTATACGGACCACCCTAAAACAACATAGAAATGAAAATAAATAAAAACTAAAGATTTGACTTACCAGTTGTCTGGATAGACCACTCGCGTCACTCGTGTCGGCGAAATCTCAACCGTAACGCTCCGGAAATTCAACAGACTAAGGCTCAGGCTCGGGTACAAAGTCTATTAATCACATTGCCCCTTCCTTCGCTGTGGACAAGAATCCTTGGAAAAAGATTGATAATAAGTAAGTTCTATTTGCATTTTCTTTCTTTCCCTCCGCCATTTTGTTCGGATCATTCTCCCGCGGGTTTGTGAACTCGTCCCAGCCTTCACGATCTCTCTGTCCTGAACAAAATGGCGGAAAAACTTTTTACTCATGCGCAGTAAGCGCATGAGGTATAAAATGCCCTCCGTTTCTTGTTTTCCGTGTCACATTAGTGCATGGAAATTTATGCTTGCATACATTTACATGACTGTAACTTTTTTCGTGGGGCGGGGGGTAGGGGATTATTCAAAACAATTAATAGCTGCTGAAAAATGTATTGTTGAGTCAGAAAAATTAATAGAAAGACTTGAAAAGAAGTATTAGAGTCTTAAAATGTATGTATGCTTGGAATATCAGTCCATTTTGCATGACAAAATAAACAGTGCGTGCTTGAAGAAATCAACCATCCCTCTCATGTTTCAAGCCCTTAAGTAGACTTGCCACAATTCCACCTCACGAGAATCCCGGGAGAAAAGAAATGTTTTGGCTAGCAAAGCGTGATTTTTCGGACGCGAATCTACACGAGACGAGGGACTTTTGAAAGTCTAGCCCTTAAGATGTGTCA
>NC_090889.1:14862973-14877973 GCF_036669925.1 Montipora capricornis
GGCATAAACAAGATGCATCAAAAATATAGTTACGTTTGCAGCACTTGATAATTAAATTACTTGGCGTATTTTCAACCAGTATTGTGTTATCATTGTTTCAGTCTACAAGTCTCTCTCCGAAAAACTAATTTTCACCGTAAATTTCTCAAGGAAGTAAAATAGCGCCGAGTTAATCGTTAAACGTAAACGTTGACTTACAATACAGAGCGATGGCGTGTACCTTCTCACTTTTGGTCGGTGGAGAATGCGGGGCTGATCCAAAGTCAAAGACTGCGTCGCGTAAAATCGTACCCTTGGTATCATGCTCAAAGAATATATCGAGCCACAAAAAACAGCTTCAATTCAGTGGCTGCGAAACGGAAATTGAGCTTATTCTAGCCCGCAGTGGTTGTTTCCAAACGCCAGAAAATATCCACGACATGACTATCTGTCCACTGCAACGCGTTAGTTTGGGTATTGGGTGGCGAAGGTCTAAGCGGGTATGCAGTGTTCCAGGCAAACTCTCTGGACACAGTGAAGAATCCAAGAAAAATGCCGAGCGGGGTTGTAGCTTGGCTCAGTCGAAGTACATATTGGAAGCCACTGGTGAATTCATTCCAGTTGGTTCAGGTAAATATAATTTTTCTTCTTTTGTAATACTTGGGGGAGTAAAACATTTGGTTATAACGTATGACGTCATATAACACATCAAACATATCTCTGCCGTCGTTAAAATGGTGAGTCAGTTCAGTTAGCTGGGCTGGCCCGTTTTATTGGAATGGTTCGGCTAATACCTTGGTTCCCTTTAAAATTTCCGTTTTGTTAATATATGAAGCCGGACTGACCCACTTGCAGAAATCTCTCCTCAGGCAACCAGTATCTCGCTAGCCTGGTCTCTCATATAAACATAGCAAAAATTTTATAAGGACACAGGGTATGAGCCGAGCCAGCCGGATAAAGCAGGCAAGCTGGGCTAATCGGGCTGGCTCGCTTCACATAAACAGGCCTTTAACCATATGTTCACACTATGCAAGATATCTTTGTTCCGCCAAGAAAACCAAACCCGGGATAGGGCTTTTGTTCACACTCAAGCACTGTGATTTCGGCGCCATTTCTGGAAAGGAGCCAAGCTGCGCCTTACCGATTTCGAAGGGTAGCCTCGCATATAGTCTACGTAGCTGGCGGTTTTTTGATGCGTGTTTTTTTTCTTCTTTTGTGGTTCGCAAAGTAAGAATTACAGCCGAGCGATACGCTGATCAGAACCAAGGTCGAAAAAGAAAACGATGAGAGAGGGGCGTGTGTAAAAATGATAAATGGCATAGCAAGAAATCAGAAATGCAAGTGCGGGTGAGAAAATACAAAAAAAGTGGGTTAACATTTTTGCAATTTTTTATATTTTTTTAGCGATTTGTACTAAGTGTCGAAAGAACCTGACGAAACAAGCACATACCCCTGAAAGCAGCCTGCCACAATCAGATTTTGACGAACTTACAGAGCATCTAGGTGAGCTTAGTCTGGTAAGTATGACATTCTATGATTTACGTCTACAAACTACAAAGATCTTTCCTTGTAATATTAGAAACCGTACGCAGCTAGTTTGAATCCAATTTTGAGTACGTTCAAACTGTCTTATGTTTGTACTGACAACAACGAAACTGGAAGAAGAAGTATTTTGGGGTCTTACTTCAGACTTTTGAATTTTTTTTTTTTAATTTTGTGAAATTTTAGGCAGAAACTGCAGCAGCCCAAGTAATTTATGTTGATGAAAGAAGAGAGAGTATATTCATCCCTGAATCGGATTTGGAAGGTTCTGATTTTGAGAACACACCGCATAGAAGCCAAGTAGACACGGCAAAAGAGCCTTTAAAAAAGTTAAACGATTTTTTAGCCTCTCGTGATGTTAGCCCTGTTCGACATAAGTTGTCCGTTCCGTGGGAAAGTGCTAACGAGCGCACAAAGAGAAGGTACAGCCGTAAAGCAAAACAAAGTGTTCAAGAGGTTCTTGAAGTAATTGCTCCAGGACAAAGTGATAAATTATTGACCACATTAGGTGAAAGCTTACCATCTGAGAGAACACAAGCCGAAGAAGAAATTTTAGAAGCCTTAGCAGAAAGCTATTTAAACGCAACTCACTGGAGCACGAGAAGACAAATTTTGTCCATCTTGGCAGATAAACTATCGCTTAAGGAACTGACGCATTACATTCCCGGGGTGACGCCTTACAGATTTAACATCGCGCGGCATCATAGACTGTTACATGGTAGAGGTGCGATCGTACCTACTGATATCACTAGGCGTATGAAGGTTGATTTCGCTAAAGTTGATCATTTCCTCGACTTTATTACAAGTTCCCATATAGTACAAGACATGCCATTTGGAGAAAAGATGCTGAAACTTTCAACAGGGGAGGTGATTAAAACACCTAACGTCGTACGGATGCTAATACCAGAACGGATAACACAACAGTATTTTCAGTTTTGTACCGAGACCAATTTCACTCCGATGAGCAAGCGCACACAACTCCGAGTACTAGACGTTTGCTCTGCGTCAGTGCGCACCTCTCTACAGGGCTTGGATAACTTCTCTGCACAGGGCAGTAAGGCAATAGAAGATCTTAGCGAGATAGTAGACAAGATAGCAGATCAAGCAAAGTCACAAGCCTGGGCCAAGGAAATGAAACAAACACTTCGGTCTACCAAGCAATATCTGCGGTCTGGTTACAAGGTAAGGCTGTCTTAATATTTGGTTATTCTTTTAGTAGATTATTAACTTTGTACTTTGGCTGGATTGATGCTAAATTTAAGCGAATTGGTCATAAACATGAAAGTCAACTTTCTCTGGCTGCATTGTACTAACTAGTATTAAGGCTAAACCTCGAAACATTGATTAAGCGGAAGCTATCTTCAATTTGCGCCCTTTAAGCGGTTCGGACAAGCTTTAATAAGTTTCAAACTTCTTTTACTACTTTTAAAATATTTTACCCTAAAGCAGCTGATATTAATAACGAAAAATCATAGTAAAAATTATGATGATAGTGATAACTATGATGATGATGACGATAATAATCTTTCACATTTTAGGTGCACGTTACAATGGAATCAGAAGTTGCAGATCACTGTTTAACGTTTTCCCTAAGTGATCCTAAAAATAGTTGTTTTCAAGGAAAGTGTAACCATAACCACGATGAGGTCTGCTACGAATGCCATAAATTAACCGGGGTGCTGTCTACCATAAAAGAAGCGTGCGCAGAACTTCAATCTGAAGAAGAAAGAGATGACAGTATCTGTTTAGTGGCTCAAGCTGAAAAGGACATTTTGGCATGGAAAGCTCACCAATTGCGAACAGTTAACCAGGATCAAGCAAAACATGACGTGTTAGATGTCATATGTCGGAGTTCAGCATTATTAGTTATGGACTGGGCGATGAAATTCTTACCGCGAAAGTTTCGCGAATCACAGTGTGACTGGTTCGCCAAACGTGGTATTCCATGGCACATCACAGTGGCTTTTACAAGATCAGAAGCAAATGCCCCGCTTGAGAAGCTCACTTTTGTCCACCTGTTTCAGAGTTGCCCTCAGGATAGCGTTGCAGTAACCGCCATTTTACAAGATGTTATCGAGATGTTAAAGGAGCGTCGGCCACAACTGCAAAAAGTGTATTGCAAACAGGACAACGCAGGATGTTATCATTGTGGGTCAACAATTGTAGGAAGCAGGTTGAACAGTCTTTCTGATGTCAAGGTGGAGAGGTTCGACTTTTCAGATCCACAAGGGGGCAAGGGAGAAGCCGACCGCCAGGCCGCAACAATTAAAGGACATATCAATGTGTACTTAAACGAGGGGCACGATGTGAACAACGCGGCACAGATGAAAAAAGCCATTGAATCAAATGGCGGTATTCCTGGCGTTATTGTGAAGTATGTGAAGCCTCCCGAACTATCTGCTGGCAAAAACGTGATCAAATGGGACGGAATTAGTACGCTTAATAACTTCCAGTTTTGTCCAAATGGTATCACAACATGGAAGGCTTATAATATCGGGCCCGGAAAGCTGGTAACATGGAAGGACATTCAAACCAATGGTATCTTTTCTGCTACACTTGAAGTTTTGGAGCCTCCTGATACCCGCTCTCAGCAGTCAAGCTTTAGAAAAATCAATCCTAGAAAGGAAGTGCAGCAAAAATCTTTGTCCGAACAACGGCTGAGTAGTCCTGACCAGCAAGAGACAGCAGGACAAGACATGGATGTAGAAAAAGAGAAAGAGGAAGTAAGCGGCCTTTTTACCTGCCCAGAAGATGGGTGTATTCAGACATTCCAGCGGTCCTCAAGTTTGCAAGCACATTTAGACGAAGGAAAGCACAAGCGCGCGCTAGAAAAAGAAACACTGTTTGACAAAGCCAGAAAAGGATACGCTGCGAGAATAACTGGAGAGCAAACGAAAGTTCCAACTTTTGGTTTCTACACGACATCAAAAACCTCAGTTGATAAACTACATTCCACACTTGAGATGGGATGGGCTCTTAAAACAACAAGGAGTAGAACCCAGTTTACAGAAGAACAAAGAAAGTTCCTCACAGAACAGTTTCTCATCGGGGAGGAGTGTGGTAAAAAGGCAGATCCACAACAGGTATCGCAAGAAATGCGAAGAGTGAGGGACGAAAAGGCTGCTCGTATTTTCAGTGGAAAGGATATTCTTTCGCCACAGCAGGTGGCAGGATTCTTCTCAAGACTGGCAGCAAGGATTCGAAAAACGTCAGCAACATCGAACGAAGAAAGTGGAAGTGAAGACGAAGGGCAGTGTGCAGTCGAGGCAGAGGCCTTACATTCGCACCTAAAGGAAGTTGTCAGCGAAGAAATTGCTTTACGTCACCCCATTGTCGCCCTTTCCCGTAACATTTGCAGTTTGGTTCATACAGAGAAATTATCTACCTTAACAGTTGCAGTGCTAAGGGACATTTGTGAAGATATTGGCTTAAACGTGGATGATCATCTAGCCTGGAGTGGTTTCACAGTTACCTGTCTGGTCGTAGCCAAAGAGTACGGATTGTGGATGCTGTTTCAGCCTCTCTTCCCCTAAAATATGGAGTTCCACAAGGTTCTATATTGGGACCTGTACTATTTACCATCTATGTAAACGATCTCCTGGCTGTTCCAGGCCATTGTAAGTCTGTGTGTTACGTTGATGACAGTAAACTTTACCTTTCTTTCCGCTCAACTGACATAAGCTATGCATTCCGCTGTTTGAATGAAGACCTAAGAGAAATTTGTAGATGGTGCTGCCAAAATTCCTTACTAATTAATCCGGAGAAAACCAAAGTCTTACTCGTGGGAGTGCCTCAATTACTGCGTAAATTGCCTCCAGTGTCGATCTCACTTTTAGGGAAGGAAATAACACCAGTTTCTGTGGCTAAGGACCTCGGTGTTCTCATCGACCAGTCCTTAACTTACAACGATCATGTTGCTAAAACTACCTCTAATTGTCTATTTAAGTTAAAACAGATCAGTAGAATTAAACACCTTCTGGACAGAAATTCTCTTTTATTAGTGATGAACGCTTTTGTTTTTAGTAAACTCTTTTATTGCTCAACTGTATGGGCTAACACATCTCAAAGTAATGTGAAGAAACTCCAATTAGTACAGAATTTTGCTGCGCGTATCGTGTTAGGTCTCAGGAAATATGACCACATCTCAGACGGCATAAGATCCCTCAACTGGCTCACTGTTAAGGACAGACTCCTTCTCAACGATGCTGTAATGGTATATAAATGTCTTAATAATTTAGTCCCGAAATATCTGGCTAATATATTTGTATCTCGCTCTCAAATTCATACTAGGGCTACGCGATCATGTAATCTTTTACACATCCCTTTATGTCGTCTGTCATATGGACAACGTTCGTTTACATATCGTGGATGTAAACTTTGGAACAGTATTTGTAATGATTTGAAAGCTGCGGACAGTGTAAAATGCTTCAGGCGCCGTTTAGCGCAGAAGCTATTAAGTGGAGGACATTTGTGTTCAGTTAACTTGTAAATTATATTCAGAGGTCTTTTGTAACTGATTCTAGCTTTTAAATGTAACGTTTATTATATTATTCCTTTTTCTCTTTTCAATTTATATATATTTTTAGACATTGTAACCGAAAAGCCCAAATTGGGAGTTACAATAAACGTATGTATGTATGTATGTATGTATGTATGATATCACGGAAAAACGAAAAAAGCCACTTATAAGTCGTATCACGCAGGTCGTTAAGGAGTGCTCTTGTGCTCGAGTGTAATCGACTAGAACAATCGAGCTAAGAAATTGTAAGCTTGTATCCTGTTATAACACCAACCTCGTTCCCAGGGTTCTCTCCTACTGGGTAGGAGAGAACCCTGGGAACGAGGTTGTTATAATACGTGATTATAACTTAAGTTTTCAGGGACCACGGGTCAGGGGTCAGGCAAAAAGCAATGCCCTAATGCATCAATCAATTCCAGCTGTACCTAGTCACCCCCCCCCCCCCCGCCTGCGGGCCACTGTGGGATATTTTCCCCCTTGTCGGTCCCGGGGGTAGGGCATTAGCAAATTTTGCCTTGCCCGGAGGTCGGCCATTGGCCAACCCCGGACCACCCGGAGGTCAGCCCGCGGGGACTGTACGCAGCTGCAATTGATGCATAATTATAAGTTCACAGCTCAGATAAAGAGACTTTACTTTTAATGACCACTCGTTTAACCGGAATTTCCTTGCTTCTGAACAATGAAGAACAAGAACAAATACAAGATAAGGCAAAGAATTGCGAAGCAATTTTGTTTTTCAGCAGAGGCTTTGTACATATTAGCAGATTGCGTGGTTTTTGACCAGCCAAACAAACTGACAGCAGCTCTGGTGACGAAAAAGAAGTTAGTCACCCCAACTTTTTCTTTTAACGAAGGATTGATATGTGAAAGCCAGTAGATTTTCAAAGGCATGCATTTTCTCCGTCATTTCTAAAAAAATGATGGTATTAGTGTCGATTTGATATTTCTAGATATATGTGTGATTATAGTTAAAGTTGAGATCATTTAATTTACCCACGTAAATTTAGACCTCTGATTTAGACCGGTTTAGTGAAGGATTCACTCTGTTAAGTCAGGAAAGTTTCTTAAAATGCCGAAAAGGAGTTTGAGGAGAATTTCATTTCCGGTTCATTTGTCACACATATTGCGTGACAAATGGAATATTGTTATACGAGATGCGGGATGGAGAGTTAAAAGTGCCCATGGAATGAGACTTATCAAAACTAAAATTGAAACGGATGAGTATTGAAAGCTCAAGCGAAGGGTACACAAGTGAGACTCAGTGAAGCGCGTCAAAGTCCAAACGTTGCCCGAGTCACAGCACGGAGTCACTTTTAGTCTTTGCAGAGTACGATTGTAGACAGTAATCGCCGAAGTATGGTGCGTTTCTTGCTGCTTTTTCTTGACATTGGACTTGATTACAGGTAAATTTGGTTGATCTTAAAGCTTATGGGAGATTCTTTAGTCAAAAGAAGTGAAAAAATATGTACCGTTCGATGCCGTAGTGGTGACTTCCGTTTCGCCTGTTTCGGTAATGTGAGACATTCCAAGATGGCGGAAGGTGGAATTGTGCTCACTTTAAGAAGAATTTGTAAAAAAAGTAAGAAAGATCCCAAAAATATAAGCTTGTTGAAAGTTAAAACTATCCTTTTAAAGAATACCAAAAGGTTTTCTGGTGTGATTCGTTGCGTACCGCGGGCATTTCTGACATGTTGTTTTGACCAGCCATTGCACCAAATTCGAGAAGGATGTTGGTGTGCTTCTTTAAAAAATCATATATTTTTTGTGAACAGCGTTAGCGAGTTGTTTTGGGAATCAGTGGACTGAAATAGCTTTAGATTAACTGTATATCCGTGAAGACATCTTAAAACAATCGACTAAATGACTCAATAACTTCGTGAAAGTTGGCAATTTTCAAGGTTATAACGACGAAAAATACCGGTTGCAGTTAAAATCAAATTTCTTTGAAACGAAACAATATTTAGCCAAATAAACCTTGATTTCATATGTATAGTACCTGGGCCTACCAATGTACAAAGTATAGGCGAAATCAAATTTTGAGCTCTGTCCGCCCGATCTTTGATCCTTACTGACATCAACTCTTAACGCCTTAACCTCTTTCCACCAGCGTGACACATTTGACTCTTTAAGTGTAGATACTTTATTGTTGTAAAATCGTGCCCTAGCAGTTTTACACTCATGCTGAACTCGATTCCTCAGATCTTTGAAACGAGCAGAGTCTTTGCCAAGTGTTGATAGCGCGTTTTGTCTCTGCCTATTAATCAGAGAGGTCAGTTTAGGGGTCACCCAGGGTTTGTTGTTAGGGCACACCCTTACCCTCTTCTTGGGCAGGTACAAGTCAACTGCATTAGACATGATGGTATAGAAGGCTTCAAATTTATCTTTAGCAAGTGTTAAATCAGTAACACAAGACCAGTCGGTTCTCGTGATCCATCGTCCAAAGGCGTTCATGCTACTCTCCCTAAGGTCACGCCTCCAAAGGATAACTTGACACCTGACGAAATGGTTACTACCGCCAACAGTGTCAACACTGCTCTTAAGTTTACAGTTGAGATACCGGACGATAACTGCCTCCCTTTCCTCGACACAATAGTTACCCTTCATCCACACAATGGCCGATTTTCCACGGAACTATACATGAAACCAATCCACAGCCAGTGTATCACGCCCTGGGATAGTCATGGCCCGATCTCACAGAAGAGAGGGATCCTCATCGGAGAGATAAGGCGCGCAATGTCGCGTTCCACTGACCCTAGATCACAACAAAATTCGCTTAGATTAATCACAATGCTATACACCAAGAATAGTTACCCCAGATCATTTATAAAATCAACAATAAAGCGCACTTTAAGAAAATGCAAGTCACAACCATCCGAACAAGAACAAGGACTAATCTACATCAAGAGCCATTTATCAACGAAAATCTCAAGAGGTCTAGATAACATCAGAGTACACTATATTAATGGCTCCTCATCATCAAGAATATTCACGCCTCCCAAAGAAAAACAATGCGGCTCTTCAACAAGATCTAACCAATGCCTAACAAAAAACTGTGTATACAAAATCAAATGCTCGCACTGCGACACGGTTTATATCGGTGAAACAAGTAGAACTGTTGGATCCAGAATAAAAGAACATATCAGAATGGTGAAACAGACGGTTTTACTCACATTTGATCAATCACAACAAACCATCCATGCAAGATATCTCTTAGGAAATCCTCCACAGGAACATCCACGACATCCGCACGCGTAAAACCATTGAAGCGCTAGAAATCCGCAAGCATGAGAACGTCATGAATGGCTGCATTGGACGAACTCTAAATATACATTAACACCATCAAATTAATGAGCCTTGACTTTCCACTATTGTACTAACTTTTTTACATAAACCAATCTTGGATTCATAATCTTCATTCACTGACGAAGCTCTAAACGGCGAAACGTTTGAAGTATTAAACCGATTACAAACACATTTGCCTCAAGAAGTTTATTCCTCATTACATTTAGAATGAAGAACTGGAAATCCAACGATGTAGTCACGAGCCAGTACGAAATACTGACTGATCCATTTTGAATGAAAAGCTCATATGCGGTGAGTGGGAATCGAACCCGCGTCCCCTGGATTACATGTGAGGTGTGCTAACCACTGCACCATCACGACAACCCTGCTGGAAACAGAGCAATCAGAGAGGTGATTTGTTAGCCGCGGGGATCCCCGTTCCTGAATGTTAAACATTGCCGGGGAACCCCGTGGCTAACCAATATCTTCACTGATTGCTCTGTTGCCAGCAGGGTTGTCGTGATGGTGCAGTGGTTAGCACACCCGACTAGTAACCAGGGGGACGCCGGTTCGATTCCCACTCACGGCACATATGTTTTTCATTCAAAAAGGATCAGTCAGTGGTAGTTCACTGCAACTGGCTAGTGACTACATCGTTGGATTTATATATATATATATATATATATATATATATATATATATATATATATATATATATATATATATATACCCCGTAGAATGAAGAAATGAAACCCATCCCGTTAATCAATTGATTAATTGTGTCGAATGAAAAACATGAAGAATTGCCCTGAGCGGGATTTGAACCCACGTCCCCCTGAATACCGGTAGGGTGTGATGACCACTACACCATCAGGACAACCACGCTGGCAACGCAGCTATCGAGACAGTGAATTGGCCTATCGTGAGTATCCCGGGATTCTTTCACGGGTGGGATGGGAAAGCCTAAACCCCTTCATAGCCTTAAACCTAAGGATCGACTAACGATTCACAGGCAAACACCAACTTAGGCATCAGCTAATCAGAGGGATCAAGTTAATGATGCAGGCTTATTTATATAGACCGTAGAATGAAGAAATGAAACCCATCCCGTTAATCAATTGATTAATTGTGTCGAATGAAAAACATGAAGAATTGCCCTGAGCGGGATTTGAACCCACGTCCCCCTGAATACCGGTAGGGTGTGATGACCACTACACCATCAGGACAACCACGCTGGCAACGCAGCTATCGAGACAGTGAATTGGCCTATCGTGAGTATCCCGGGATTCTTTCACGGGTGGGATGGGAAAGCCTAAACCCCTTCATAGCCTTAAACCTAAGGATCGACTAACGATTCACAGGCAAACACCAACTTAGGCATGAGCTAATCAGAGGGATCAAGTTAATGATGCAGGCTTATTTATATAGACCGTAGAATGAAGAAATGAAACCCATCCCGTTAATCAATTGATTAATTGTGTCGAATGAAAAACATGAAGAATTGCCCTGAGCGGGATTTGAACCCACGTCCCCCTGAATACCGGTAGGGTGTGATGACCACTACACCATCAGGACAACCACGCTGGCAACGCAGCTATCGAGACAGTGAATTGGCCTATCGTGAGTATCCCGGGATTCTTTCACGGGTGGGATGGGAAAGCTTAAACCCCTTCATAGCCTTAAACCTAAGGATCGACTAACGATTCACAGGCAAACACCAACTTAGGCATCAGCTAATCAGAGGGATCAAGTTAATGATGCAGGCTTATTTATATAGACCGTAGAATGAAGAAATGAAACCCATCCCGTTAATCAATTGATTAATTGTGTCGAATGAAAAACATGAAGAATTGCCCTGAGCGGGATTTGAACCCACGTCCCCCTGAATACCGGTAGGGTGTGATGACCACTACACCATCAGGACAACCACGCTGGCAACGCAGCTATCGAGACAGTGAATTGGCCTATCGTGAGTATCCCGGGATTCTTTCACGGGTGGGATGGGAAAGCCTAAACCCCTTCATAGCCTTAAACCTAAGGATCGACTAACGATTCACAGGCAAACACCAACTTAGGCATCAGCTAATCAGAGGGATCAAGTTAATGATGCAGGCTTATTTATATAGACCGTAGAATGAAGAAATGAAACCCATCCCGTTAATCAATTGATTAATTGTGTCGAATGAAAAACATGAAGAATTGCCCTGAGCGGGATTTGAACCCACGTCCCCTGAATACCGGTAGGGTGTGATGACCACTACACCATCAGGACAACCACGCTGGCAACGCAGCTATCGAGACAGTGAATTGGCCTATCGTGAGTATCCCGGGATTCTTTCACGGGTGGGATGGGAAAGCCTAAACCCCTTCATAGCCTTAAACCTAAGGATCGACTAACGATTCACAGGCAAACACCAACTTAGGCATCAGCTAATCAGAGGGATCAAGTTAATGATGCAGGCTTATTTACATAGACCGTAGAATGAAGAAATGAAACCCATCCCGTTAATCAATTGATTAACTGTGTCGAATGAAAAACATGAAGAATTGCCCTGAGCGGGATTTGAACCCACGTCCCCCTGAATACCGGTAGGGTGTGATGACCACTACACCATCAGGACAACCACGCTGGCAACGCAGCTATCGAGACAGTGAATTGGCCTATGGTGAGTATCCCGGGATTCTTTCACGGGTGGGATGGGAAAGCCTAAACCCCTTCATAGCCTTAAACCTAAGGATCGACTAACGATTCACAGGCAAACACCAACTTAGGCATTAGCTAATCAGAGGGATCAAGTTAATGATGCAGGCTTATTTATATAGACCGTAGAATGAAGAAATATATATATATATATATATATATATATATATATATATATATATATATATATATATACAGAGTTATATATATATACAGAGTTCTTTGGGCTGTCTGAGCAAACGGAGATAGTGGCGTTCCAAAAGGATCCTTTAGAGATTCCCAGTCCAAGCCTCGACATATGAATTTATATAAAGTTAAAAGAGTCAGAGGACGGACAACGTTTGGAAGCTAAAAAGTAAAATATATTAAAAAACGTTTCGGTCTTAAGGTAGCTATCAGAAGAAACTAATTCAAATTTGAACAAGAAACCTGTGAGGTCGCAGTACATTATAACAATAGTCCGCACGCCCTTAACGACTTTTCTTTCCAGTGTATCGATCAGGTGTCTGCTACCAACTGCACTGAGATTTTGGATAAACTTTTGATTACGAAGGAAGCGTACTGGAGTGCGCAACTTTTCTCATTAGCACCTTTTGGCCTAAAACAAAAGGCAAGAATTCCACTCCAGGAACAGAATCACCTACAACCAACCGACCACTTGAGTCGTAATAATCTGCAAGCTTAACGAACCATATAACTTTACAACTCAATGTAGCACATGAATTCTTTACTTTAATGATAGTTTTAGTTCTCGCTGTTATTACATTGTACCTTTCGGAATAGAATTACTTCTTTTGTTTTGTTTTGTTTGTAATGATTTTTTACTTGTATTGTTGTTAAGTTTTGTAACATACCGAAAATTTCTTGTAAACCATATATAAGCTCTTAAACCTAATTGTAAACTGATGAAGGTCTAAGACCGAAACGTCTTTTAACTTTATATATATATATAACTGAATAAATGTTTTGAAAGAAAATTTGCCCTGAGCGGGATTTGAACCCACGTCCCCCCATTATTAGTCGGGTGTGATCACCACTACACCACCAGGACAACCATGCTGGCAACACAGCCATCGAAGAGGTTATTTACGTGGTTAAGGCGTGGGCCTCCTGGGAAATTTTCTTTCAAGGTGACAAGGTAGGGGAGCCTATAACTTCACTTGAAACCCAACTAAGGATCAAGTTAATGATGCACGACCGTAGTGATCACACCCGACTAGTAATGGGGGGACGTGGGTTCAAATCCCGCTCAGGGCAAATTTTCTTTCAAAACATTTATTCAGTTAAAAATATGATTATTT
This sequence comes from Montipora capricornis, assembly GCF_036669925.1. Classification (NCBI taxonomy): domain Eukaryota; kingdom Metazoa; phylum Cnidaria; class Anthozoa; order Scleractinia; family Acroporidae; genus Montipora; species Montipora capricornis. Next base: position 14,876,298 of record NC_090889.1, read on the forward strand.
GGGGTGTGCATTGTCAGGGTTTCTCTCCTACACTTTCTCTCTCTCTCTCTCTCTCTCTCTCTCTCTCTTTCTCTCTCACTCTCTCTCTCTCTCTCTCTCTCTCTATATATATATATATATACGGAAGAAGAAAACATATAAACTACAAGTTCATCCCTACAAGCCTGTTTCGTGGTCGCCCACTCATCAGGGGATTTAATCCCCTGATGAGTGGGCGATATATATATATATATATATACAATATGTATACAATGTGCCCTCCCGGTATATATATAGATATATATATATATATTAAATTTGCGAAATCTAACGACTGCATTAAGAAAAAGAAACCTTTGTGAAACTAAAAAAATGTCAGCCCACTGTGACTGTACTAAATTTCAAATTGCAATGTATAGCAAGGACTTGCCCTAGCGTGTCATCAGCCTCAAATATTAGCGCCGTTTTAGCAACAGACGGATAGCTCGTCTGTTGGATATGCATAAGAGTACAGTGAAGTGAATTCTAAGAAAATTCTTACTTACGGGTGATGTGCAGTGCTTTAAAGTTGGAAGGCCTAATATCTCCAGTCTTCACGTTCACGAACAATTTGTATTGGTAGAAGCAGCACTAAAAGACCCTTCTATGACATTAGAAGAGCTTCTTTGGGAAATTCAACATTCGACTGGCTTGCAGTACTGTTTATCCACCGTCAAAAGAAATCTTCGGAGGTTTGGCTTCACATTTAAGCAGGTCGGTGTTACCAGTTGTCGAATAAATATTTTTAGTGTCTTTTTACGTAGTATCCCGTTGTTGAACACCCAGTCCCAAATCTAACTTCCGAGTGCATGTTTTCCTAATTTTAGCTTTGCAAAGTAGCTGTACAACAAAGCGATACTTTAAGAGAGGAGTTCCGAGCAAGCATATCGCAATATGACCCAGAGATGCTCCTATTTCTTGACGAATTCTTATGTTGTGATTAATGGTGTCCAATGTTGCTGCTGTTGAGATACTCGGATGACTATGATGATCAATAATACTATCATTATTATTATTATTATTATTATTATTATTATTGTCATTATTATTATTATTATTATTCAGGACAGACGTTTAGTGAGGAGATGGGGATATGGGTTAAAAGGAACCCGCGCTTGCATCAAGAGATACGTGACATGGGCTCCTCGTGTGTCAGCAATAGCTGTAATGGGTTCAAGCGACATCCGTTGTATCTCAACAATGAGAGGAAGTGTGAATGGGGACAAATTTATCCAGTTTTTACAAGACGACCTTGTACCTATGCTACAGCCTTTTGATGGAATGAACCTCAACTCCATCGTAGTTATGGGTAGGTATGAAAGGAAAAGGCATCGAATTGCGGAAAGTGCATGTTTATCACAACTTGGAATGTTAAAGTTGTTTGTAATCGTTTTCAGATAATGCTGCTATTCACCATGTTCCAAGGGTAAGGGATATTATTGAAGGTACCGGAGCACTGCTGATTTATTTACCACCCTACAGCCCTGACTACAATCCGCTAGAGGAACTCTTCAGCAAAGTAAAAGGCCACATAAGAAGAAAGGACGTTGTTTTTTCAAGCCACTGATAACCCAGAAGCCTTTATTGTTGAAAGCTTCCATCATGTGACAAGTCAGGATTGCAATAATTACTTCCAGCATGCTGAGTACATCTAACCT
>NC_090889.1:14885473-14887826 GCF_036669925.1 Montipora capricornis
TTGGCGCTCTTAAACGAATCCGCTCTTTTGTCCCTTTTGAAACTCTGAATATTATTTTCAATGTCTTAGTGAGGCCACACTTTGACTATTGCAGTGTTGTGTGGGGAAACTGCAACTTAACGCTTTCAAATAAATTTCAGAAGCTACAAAATCGTGCTGCCCGAATTTTACCTTTTTCCAGTTATGACACTGATGTTGAAGATTTATTTAGTAAACTTGGGTGGAGAAAATTAAGTTCCCAGCGTGAAATACAGAAAGCTATTATGGTATTTAAATCCTTAAATGGTCTTACACCTGAGTATCTAAGTGAGCTGTTTGTTAACCGTTCTGATGTAACTGAATATCTATTGAGGGACTCAGTAAACAAACTTGCTGTTCCATTGCCCCGCACCAACTTTTTGAAAAACAGCTTTACTTACAGTGGTGCGGTACTTTGGAACAGTTTACCTTCTGATCTGCGGCGGGCAGAATCTTTAAGTGACTTTAGTCATCTACTCAACTCATTTTATCCTCTTAAGTAATTTTTGTATTTTAGACACGGCATTCATGTAAAGCAGTTTTTATGGTTTTATTAGATGTAGGACTGGATATTGTTAGTTAGATATAGTTAGTTTAATTATGTAATTACATATGAATTAATAACTGATGAATATACCGTGTTGAAATAAAGTTCACATACATACATACATACAGGTATCCCGCCCGCTGGTGTGCTTCTTTTTCGGAGAAAGCACCCTCGGCCGGATCGGGATGCCTCGGGATGTCAGGATTTTGATGTAGATTTGTTTGAGCCCACTTAGCCCCTTTGCCTTCAAGGGCTGCACGATCAATGTCAGAGGCTAGAGCGATAGGAAGTTATTTTGATCACTGATTATTTTCATAGCGCAAATCTTGATTTTTGCTGTATTCAGAGACTATGGTTTCTAATGTGACTCTCCAGTCCTCCTTTTCCTCCCGCTGGCGTGGCCCTAGCTAGCGGTTGGGAGAAGAGGGGCGTTGCGATTTTGTGTTCTGACCGTTTTCGAGACAGACTATCAGTTTGGCAAAGGGACTCGGGTGGGCGTGTCCTCAGTCTTTTAATCAGTTTTGGTAACATAATGTCAACCTTGTTAATTTTTATGTGCCTACGATTCCAGCTGAGAGAAGGGCTTTTCTTTGGTCGGCTCATGCATATTTTTTTCAACTCTCGGCTTGTTTTAGCGGGAGATTTCAACTGTTACGATTCCAGTTTGGACAAAATGGGAGGTAATATTTCTGTCGATTCGGGTTTATCCGATTTCAAATCATCTTGTAGTATTAGAGATGCATGGCGTTTCAAACATCCTAGAGAGCGTCAGTTCACGTTGTTCAACTACGTTTTTAGTTTTGCATGCAGATTACACACTTTTTTGTCTCCCGTGTTCTTTGCGATTCGATTAGTGAGTGTAGCATCCTCCCATGTATTATTCTGACCATGATTTTGTTGTTTTAGAGCTTAATCTGACAGATCCAGCTAGATCTGGGCCGGGTGTTTGGAATTTTAATAATTCCCTCCTCCAGGATAAGGCTTTTTGCTCCGAGATCTCTGATTTGATTGATGCATATCTATCTTTTCGCCACGTTTTTTTCTTCGACTAAGGAAATGGGGAGGAGTGTTAAAGAAGGATTTCAAGTCAACTTCGATTTCTTTGCTCGTGATAGACGTAAGGAGCTTTCTAGAGATAAAGTCCTTCTCACCAATCGACTGATCGTGCTGAAGCGGCGTTTAGCTTCAGGGGATTCGGCAGTTTAAATCAGAGATCTTGGAGTTAGAAGCCTCTTTAAAATCTATCTTTGACAGTGAGTTAGAGGGTTCTAAAATCAGAAGTGGTGCTAGTGGTTGGAGGAAGGTTGAGGCCCCCACTAGGTTTTTCTTTAATTTAGAAAATCAACGACACGAAAATCCTTAATACCGTCATTTTGACCCCAGAGGGGGATGAGGTCTCATCTCTTCTGAGATGACGGAGGCTCATGAGCGCTTTTATTCTGCCCTCTTCGCTGAGGAGGAGATTGATCTTCATGTTCAACATGAGCTTCTTTCTCACGTTTCGAGCCGTTTGTCGGATTCCGATCGAGAATCTTGTGAGGGCCTCCTTTCCTTAAATGAAGCTACACAGGCCCTTAACCTCTCTAATAGGAATAAGACTCCTGGATCAAACGGGGTTGACAGTTGAATTTTATTGGTCGGGGCTTGGCCCCCTTTTAGTCGGCGTTTCAATGAAAGTTTAAGTTGATGGCGAATTGTGCGAATCTATTGAAATCCAGGTGTTACTCGCCTAGTATAGATACGAGGGATGATCGTAAGGACTTGGAAGAACTGGCGTTGCCAACCTCC
>NC_090889.1:14887926-14890426 GCF_036669925.1 Montipora capricornis
CCATGAGATAAGAACGCAGATATATTTCTGGCGGTCGTCTCCCCGAAATACGTCTGCGTTCGCAGGCAAAGTACAAGTGGTAACGTTATCATGCTAAGGAAACAAGCCTAGAGTCTTACTAAAGGAAGTCTTGTCGTGTGTAATGAAAAAAGGGCCTCAGTGCAATCAGGTGAAGGAAGATAAACAAGAATCACTGTACAAAACCTGGATATTGTATACTGCAAGCACAGTTTTGACACTCTAAAAGCAAACAAACTAACCTTGACAGGCAATGATATAGAGTTTACATGACTTACTTTACTTTACTTTACTTTAATGTTTTGTTCAATACAAAGGACTACAAGTATTGACAGGAAAAACTCTTAACAGGAAAAGACTTTCCTCACTCAAGGGTTACCTAAAAATTTACCAATAAACTATAAGCAAAACAGCTTTAAAAAAAATCATTGACACATAAGTAGGTAAGAATTATGCACAATAAGAAAATAAATAAATTAATAAATAAATGTTTGAATGATAACAAATAAATTACAAGAATGTACTAATATCCTTCCGGTATTAAAAGGATTTTAAGCGATCCTTAAATTCATTTAAGGATTCAGTTTTTCTAGCTGTTCTCTAGGGAATTAAAAGACCAAATTAATTCAGTGTCGAAAACTCATCAGTAAGTCATGGCGCAGAATGCCTATTGTTTGTAGGACATATACTTGCTTTCTGGCATAAATTACTGTTGTCTCCCTTGAACTCCCATGTGGGTTCTTAATAGACTCCCATTGGTTGCGGTTAGTTTCTTACAAATGCAAATCTACAGGAAAATGCTGGGAGGTGCGAATACCCAGTGGAATAACTGTCCATCAAATGTACAAGCAGTTTGCAGGCAGTAGATTTCTGAACAAACTCGATCACTCCGAATAGTTTGATAGAAAATCCTACATCTCATTTGCGACATGATTTGCGACAGCTTAAGCCCGGTTCCCACTTGTGCAATAAGCACAAGTACAAGCGTAAGTATTAAAAACACGTGTGGGAACTGGCTTGAAATAAACGTGAAATCAGCATAAGCGTAAAGCGCAAGAAAGGAAAGCTTATCATACGGTTGTGTTTATTTCACAAGTGGGAACCGGCGTGAGTTTGCACAAGCACGACGATTCGCACACCATCTTAAATCTTACTAGATATTCTCGGAAGTTATTACTACGCTTGCGTATGCTAAATTTTCTTCGGCTTGTCTCACTGTGTAAACGGCGCAAGCTTACCTTGTGCTTATCGCTCTAGTGGCCGGTTCGTATGTTGTGTCATGAGCGTTTTTAACACATTTTTACTAAGCCTCTTTTGGACTGGAGGCAGACCTCTCGTTGCAACCAATGTTTACCACTTTTGTAAATTGCAATGACAGAGAATTTCACAATTTTTGTCTTTGTTCCTGTCACGTTTCATTTTACATCATTCAGAGCTGAGAAATCATCAATCGTGATTCACGCGAAACATGCTTGGCTTAACTTGAATACGTTCCAGACGAGCCAAACTCCCCTGTTTTCTCTTTTTGAAAATGGGCCAAAATCGTCATTACTTTAATTAAATGCACGAACCGACTAGTTGGTTTTCTTTCCCGTGCGACAGTTGTTGAAGCGTTTTTCGCAACTCTAATGCGTAAAACAAAAGTGTGCGCCGCTCTCTAAGAAGCCGACCGTTACGAAATCGACTCGCTGGCTTCTCTGAGTTTTTTATAGTTTGTCGCTCGATACATTTTCGGTTTAGATTTCTTTTTGCCCGATTAAGAGATTGTCGATGCTGAAATCGCGATCAATCTTACGGCTGAAACCCAGCACAGATATTTTAATGCTTTTTATTGTGGTCTCAAGTCCCAAGCAACCGTTAAGCTGGCGGCATGAAGCCAACATGATGAATGACTTTCTGATTCGTTTCGGACGCGTTACGCTGGCGACATGGAAAGGGAAGGGGAAAGAGAAATGATGATGATCAAACTTCTCCGCTCAATTATTTGTGGCAGAGTTGAAACTTTTTTGAAGTCATATTAAACGCAATTCAACTTACCACGAGCGAAAATCGATGTTAGGTAGTTTTACGATTCTTTTGGTTTTATCAACGGAGTTGATAATGTAAATTGGCCACCGTACAGAGATTCTAAAAGCTGACGTTTCGAGCGTTAGCCCTTCGTCAGAGCACCACAGTTTCTTTAGAAACTACCCCTTCATTCAGTTTTACGATTCGTTGACCATTATATCTCGAATAATCTAATGAGATAAAAATACAGAAAACTATGGCAGGGCCGCTGGTATCACCCATCAGCAGTCGAAGAGAAAACATTGGTTTGGTTGACCGGTATTCAGAAACGTTCTTTCGCATTCCCGTTCCTGTCATATTTCATTCTATCGCACCCAGACGCGAAAAACAAACGAGCGCCTGGAGCGCGATAAGTACGCTAACCATCCTAACCACGGCAAACGTGTGCTGTTTTACATTGACGAGGCACCGACTA
>NC_090889.1:14895426-14920426 GCF_036669925.1 Montipora capricornis
GAAATATGCTAGTACTTTCTTAAGTTCAGTACAAGTCTAGCCGCAGCATTTTGCTCACGTTGCAATTTAACTTTTGCGACTTAAAAGGGCTACACAAAAGTCCATTACAATAGTCTAAGCGGCTAGTGATAAAAGCAGGAATAAGCGTTAATAACGAATCGCGAGAAAAATACTTCTTAATGCTTCTAATATTATGTAGGTGATAAAATGCGGCATTGCAGATTTTAGCTACATGCGTTGACATTGACAACTTATTGTTGGTTTTCACTCACGTAATCAACAGCCATGTTTTTCAACGAAAACAAAAGAAAAGATTTGCATAATAATAGAATTAAATTCCCGGAGGATTTGGTCGGGGCTCCAACATGGCCGCCGTTTCTTTGTTTAAGGGCTCCAACATGGCGGCCGTGACGTCATGTGAAAACCAAGAATTATCGAGCCATGCACTAAGATTTCTAACACACTAATTAGGATAAATATCATATTCACCTACAGAGATATTGGATGCGTCATTGATCTTACCTAATTGTTGTCTAGTTTTATCATCATTAATCATTAACCTATCCCTAATCATCCAATTTCTTAAGTTACTGATACATCTATTCATAGTACTAATAGCTTCATCCAGACTGGGCGTATAATCAGACTTAAAACTAAGATACAATTGCGGATCATTAGCAAAACAATGTACGCTAGGAAGATATTTCTCTATGATAGTAATAGCTTAGACGCATAAACAACAAATAATAAAGGCCTAAGACAGGAGCCCTGTGGAACTCCATAGTCCAAGTCAAAGTTGTTTGACAGAGTTCCATGTTCCATAGAGACTCGCTGACTTCGTTGAGAAAGATAGGAGTAGAACCGATTGAGAGCATTCCCACGTAGACCAACTTCATTATGCAAACGATCGAGCAACACATCATGGGTCACTGTGTCAAATACTGCACTAAGAACCAGAAATGTTATATGCTGGGAGTTCATCTTTAGAAGAATATCATTTATTTCTCTCAGCAATGCAGTTTCAGTGCTGTGATCTATAAGCAGACTGGAACAAGGGTTCTCAAATCATTAATAATGCATAAGCCAAAAACAAAAGAAATCACTACCGTGAGGGAAGTTTGGATATGTGGTCTTAATGAGCATAAAATTTCGCCAACTTTGATCCCAAATGTCTCTTAAAATACTGATTCTTTTGAGAAGCAATATCAAACACTCGAAAGAGTGTTTCATCAGATATTCAACCACCTCGAAATCGGTTAAAAAACTCGGCCTTCGGCCTTGTTTTTTCAACTTGCTTTTCGGTGTTTGGATATCCGATGAAACAATCCTTCTCTTGTTTGATATATTACAGTAATGCCATTTGCCATCATATGTTCATGCAATTGATTAAAGACAGCTCTTTCAGTTAGTTTTTACACAAACTGTAGGTTACTTACTGACCTATAGTTCTTAAGTACCAGATCCAGACCAGTCTTCTTTAACAACGGATTAACCAGTGCACATTTCCAGTTTGATGCAAACGAACCAGACTCCAAGGACAGATTAATGATTTTAGTAATAACTGGAAGAAGCACGTCAATACAGTCAATCGCCAAAGACGTTGGCATGGGATCCAAAATACAAGTTTTCTTAGAAAAACCTTCAATGAGTTTACGTATATCTCCTTCTGACAATGGTTTGAAATGATCCATCGAAGCACCAGACCATGATTCAGTATCGACACTTGAAACGTCTGGTAATGCTGATCAGAAACTACCCATTTCATTGGCAAGAGTTAATTTATTCTCAGTTGGCGGGAAAGGAACACCATGATCATGTTTAAGCAGTTTCTTTGTTGCCGTGAACAAATCCCTCTGATTGGAAGTGTTCTTATCAATGAATTCCTTGAAGAATTCACGACGTGCAGTATTCATCAGATAAGTGGTGTAATTCCTCTTAGATTAAAATTCCAAAAAATCAGAAACACTGCCAGTTCGACACCATTTTTTTTTCCTGCCTTTCGCCTTTCCTTCCTCGCCTGTTTGATGTCATGGTTAAACCAGGGCACAAGAGGTTTGATTTTGAATCTCTTAGTTAACAGTGGAGCATGACGATCAAGAAGTGAAGCAAGAGTTGAATGTAACAGTCAACAAGATCATCTAGGGTGTTTCTTGGTTTCTGTCATCTCATCACATAGCACTTGCTGATCAATATATTTAATTTTCCTGTAGGATATTGTTCTTGTTTGTAATGCCGGTTTCTGAACCTTGAGATCACATAATATAGAACAATGGTCTGATAAGAAGTAGTCGGTCGTGGGAGCACTTGCAAGAACGGAGTCACATTGTCGAGTGATAATTAAATCAAGGGTGTGTCCTGACCGACGTGTTAGTTTATCCACATGTTGTAGGGGTGTTCAATGATACCTCGAAAAACGTGGATCTCGGAAAATTTTAGCCAGATCTCGAAATCTCAAAAGCGTTTTTGATAAGTCTCGAAGTCTCGTTTTTGCATGGTTTGTTTTCACCCTTTTTGAATCTCGAAACTTTGCACCAAGGAGTCTCGGGCTCAGATTTTTAACTAGGATCTCGGCGTCTCGGCGAGTCTCGGATTTTACCATTCGCCATCCGTTGTTGTAGGAAACCCATAGATTCAAGTAGCTCAAGGAAAGAATTTCCATCTTGATCACCCAGCTGATCAACATGTATGTTGAAATCTCCAGTTATCAACAGTGGATCAGACGACATAACAATGGATTCCAAATAAGTAAAAAACTCTGCTAAGAATGTTTTGATAGTAACTGGATGGTTTGCTGAATAGGGTGGACGATAAACAATAATAGTCCGTAGTGTAAAGGACCCATGCTTTATAATCCATCCTGAAACTACACCAAGTGAACGCAAAGGACTGTTATTTGCTGTTACTCAGCTGTGAGATAGTTGGAAACTCAGAAGCCTTTCAATACGAAGCTTCGAATTAAAATCCTCTTTACTAAAGGTACTTCCAAGACAGCAGGCAAGTACTTAAACAAGGAACTGTAGGAAGATAGAACGCCGGAACGGTAAAATACTGGAACGCTGGAATACTTAAACCCGGAACGGTTTCGAAATCGACAAAATAGTTTAGCTCATCGCGCTTCACACCGGATAATGAGGAATAGAGTCAAGCTAAAGATAGAATTTTCATTGCGATATTTATTGCGATTCGCACTTCTTCAGCATGCAATGCGTATCTCCTACACAAACATATCTTCTAAAATCGTGAATCATTCAGATGAAATGTGACGTTAAAGTCAAAAATTGTCATTTTTTTGCCCGGAGATCTCAACAGGCGCCGTTTTCAAATGGATGGAATTCCATAGAATGCCCTACCATTTAATGTTAAAGCAAAGATGAACTTGTAACAAAGGTTTTTTTTTATGGAGTTTGATGGATGTGACATAAGGAAGAGTGTAATAATGGAATGATTGACCCAAGAGATTGTAGCTGATAAGTGATTATTGCATGCGTGCTTACCGGAGTCATGATAGGAATTGATTGTTAACGCGTGTGTAACCTCAGATATGTGTTTGAAAACAATAGCTTGAGTAGTTCTTTAGTTTTTTGTAGATTGGAGAGATTATTGTTAGCTAAAGCCCCGTGTAAAGGAACGCAGCATTGTTGGCCAACATTGTTCCAACATTGTTGGTTGTTACATGTTGCGTCCGTTTGCACACCCTGTTTCATGTTGTTGCGTGTTGTTGGGAGTTGTTGCACCAAGTTTGAAACGGATCAAACTTTTTAGCCCCGTGCAAACGGACGCAGCATTGTTGGCCAAAATTGTTCCAACATTGTTGGGGGTCACATGTTGCGTCTGTTTGCACACCCTGTTGCATGTCGTTGCATGTTGTTGGGAGTTGTTGCACGAAGCTGAAACTGGTCAAACTCTTAGCCCCGTGCAAACAGACGCAGCATTGTTGGCTAACATTGTTCCAACATTGTTGGGGTCACATGTTGCGTCTGTTTGCACACCCTGTTGCATGTCGTTGCATGTTGTGGTAGTTGTTGCACGAAGCTGAAACTGGTCAAACTTTTAGCCCCGTGCAAACAGACGCAAATTGTTGGCTAACAATGTTCCAACATTGTTGGGGGTCACATGTTGTGTCTGTTGGCACACCCTGTTGCATGCTGTTGCATGTTGTGGGGAGTTGTTGCACGAAGCTGAAACTGGTCAAACTTTTAGCCCCGGGCAAACGGACGCATCATTGTTGGCCAACAACTCCCAACATTGTTGGGTGTTACGTGTTGTGTCCGTTAGTACGGGGCTTAACAATAGATGGTTTTCACAGTGACGTTATCAAATTCTAAAATCATATTCGTTTCGAAAATACAACATTTTGAATTTCCGAATTGTCGCCTTGCTTGACACCATGATACAAAGTTATTTGGTTGAAAAAGTGTCTATGCCTTTGAATCTCAGCATTGCAAGGAAGACGACGATATGAATACTAATGCCACGTTCTTGTGAACGATCACATACCGTTATCGGGAAATTCGAAATTCGCACTTGAACACGGAATCGACAATACTACAATCCAGTGCCACTTCTCAACACAGACCCTGCAAGTACTTGTGAAGCAGAGAGATGTGCGTTACGTCCATCTTAAGCTAGTAATGCTAGTGAATTTAGGTTAAAGTACTACTATGATCAAATTTTTACTCCTTTAATTTTTAGGTTTATCGCATAGAATTCCAGGAAAGATTTAAAACGCCGTTTACCGTTTGGAAATATCTGCATTTGTTCCGGAGATATTTAAGTTTGAAAAATGTGTTAAATATGCAAGTAAGAGGACTGATGACGTCATTCGCTCAACTCAGTATAAAATAAACTATATAAATAGAACTACCTTGGTCAATTTGCAGCAGAGACCATTGAAACTTGGTAGGCTAATAGTTCTACAGGCAACACACTTTCAGCTGTAAAGAAATTGGTTCCCATGGCAACTCACTCTTTTCCAGTCCCCTCCAACCTGATTCAATATTTTTGGTGATCATAAGCTAGAAAAAGACTTAACAAGGCCATAAACTCTACCTAACATATCTATATCCTTGCAGGATCATGCTGATGAGGCACCACTGGCAAATATCATAATAGAATGCCAAAGGTGGCCAGCAGAGCCTTTAATATCAGGGAGGTCTGGAACCCAGTATGTTGCCATGGTAAGAAAACTGGTATGCTCATATTGTGAAGCACATCTTCTAGAATCTTACTGTAAAGAATCAAGCAATTCTGATACAAATTGGCTGGCATATCTTTTTCTATCATATTTGATCATAATTTTGTTGAATTTATGACGTCATCATTTGACTAATTTGGGGTAACCCTACTGCTAGGGTTACCCTAGAAGGAGGGTCACAGATAGCCCGGGTTTACACGCAAAATTTCACAGGTAGGGTTACCCTACCACCCGGGATAACTTTGTGTGCTTGGTAACCGCCAGCATCGCAAACACAGTGAAAACCGCAAAAATGTTGTCCTCGGTAGGCGAGATGTCGAAAGCAGAGCGTTTACAAGGCAGCTAGGGTTACCCTAGCGCTGGGGTAACCCTAGCTGCCGTCTAGCACTAGGGTTAGCCTCCCTCCTTGTAAACAGGGCCTTGATCACGGACTCAAGTCAGGGAAGGGACTAAAAATTCTGCCTTTGGATCAAAACATAGCTAATCGGGGCCGTAGCTAGCAAAGGAGGGCAGTTGTTTCAACGTGTAGCCGGGGTTTTAGTTTCAAAATATTTGGGTTACTTTCCTTTAAAAGGTTCCCTTTCATCACTAAAACTGTTGCAAGTTTAGATTGAGACGTGTAGCGCATGTTTCTAATACGGTAAGCACTTGAAGCCTTTATTACTCCACAGTTTTGGTGAAAGCAGGGTCTCAACGTTGACGAGGGTAGATTTAGACAAAGCAACTCGCTAACAAACCGGTACTATGGAAAACAAGAAACAGTATAGTATTAAGTGGTACGAAGGCGCTGGGAACGTCGTACTTTCTTTATGTGGTCGTTTACTACCTGTATGTTAACGCGACAACGTAGTATGTTTCTCAAGGCTGGAGGCTAGCCAAGATAGGATTATTTTTCCGGAAGTATAGACAAATAATAGCAAGGTCACATATCTTAAAATACAGTAATGTAACTCGTGCTATTTATCCCAAATATCTCTTGAAATCACGCTATTACCTATACAAATTTCTTGCTGTAAAAATCTAAGGCCGACGGCGGTCCCTCCTCAAACTCCCAGTGAACAATGATATTGTTTCCTCAACTATGATCGATTGATTCTTTTATTTTCATTATAACTGCGTATTTTCATTTCAGGCACTATCCGTTCAATCATTGGTATCCGGGTTCTCAACAAGACGTCCGAGGAGTACTGGTTCCTGATGAAATTCAATCTGTCCTACGTGAATGGAGATATGGACATACGCGGAATGAAAGTAACGACTGAATACTTCCTGGTTCGACTTCAGATTGCTTCAAGGTAAACTTGTCATTTACTTTTGTTTCCAGGGATTGCACCTAAAGGTGGTCTAACAGACTACTAGTAAAATATGGATTCTACCTTTTATCATACTCTCAAAAGGCGATGAACGCCATAAATATAACGGCAAATAGTATTGTTCTGAGGTGGGCCTGTTGCCATGGGCAGGCACCCGTCAGCATATTTACGATTGTCTTTGGGCGCTTTCTTGAGGACAACTCCATTTTAAAAGAAACCCTTAGCAGTCAATTGGTAATGCACGTGTCCTGCTTTCTCTGGGGCACCCAACGGCAAATTTCGGAAAATAACTGTTCGGAAGAAGATTTGAGATATAGAATTTTCTGAACATTTGTTGTAAAATTCCTTGCTTGCCTACCTGTCCTAGGAGTTTCGAACATCTAAAACATGTTATAATTGCCCTTTTTTAACGGATTTTTACCCTAAAAAGGTCACCTAGTATATTAGGGAGCCTTTTTTCTGGATGAAATTTTCGAACAGGTTTGTTTTGTTCCCTATGTTTTTCGTATCACTAGACGTTCAGCTAGGGAATCCGAAGTAAAGCATGCACAAGTTTAAAACGAATGTTAGGACCTGCGCAATTGATTGGCCAAAATCTTTTAAAGTAAAGGGTTAATTGGTACTGAAGTTTTTTCAACGGTAAGTGGACGAGATTTCAATGACCATTCCCGGTCCTATTTCACTTTTCAAGGTTGTTAATTGCAGCAGGCTTAAAAGTTTGACAAGTATTTACTTTTGACTTTTCCCTTGCCATTAATGCGATGCGTACGAATCCTTATTTTAGAGCGCCTGACTTCGCAAGCGACACCCCTGGTGAGTCCTTTGAAGTCTACGGGAAACGTGACACTGATGCAGAGCTGCTCCGTCAGGTGTACTTCATCTTGGAACAACTTCTTCCGACCTTAAATCGTGATCTGTACGAAGATGTGGATGGCGAAAAGCTCTCAGCCACGAAGTCGCAGAATGTAGAGGACTCGCCCTTGCTCCCTGGCTTCGTGAAAATGCACAGAAAGGCGAACACATGAGACAAGGAAGCCCTCATCATCAAGAATCATTTCGATCGCGCAGATTTCAGGAATTTGTCATCTGAAATTGATTTGGACTTAAAATACTCTGATTACGCCCTCGTCAACAAGAGCAACGGAATGGTAACAGAAAGCCATGCCTACTTTACCGAACAGTTGAACTTTGGGCAACCAATGCATAATAAAGGTGGTTTTGATGTTTCCATGTTAGAAATAACGTTAAGCAGCCACATTTCACTCATTCAAAACAGCTATTTTGGATACGCAGAATCCAAAGGGTTAGTTTGCACTATTTCGTAAAGCTAGTTGTACCAAAATCTCAAGCTGCTTTCTCTGTCAACAAGAATCCGCACAGGCCTGCGGCCAGTACTTCTACACCAACTGAGACACCGACCAATGGTTCCGTATTCAACCAGCATCACAATTCCACCAACTCGTCAGCCATTCCCTTGAAACGCTCGCGCCGAGACGCCGACGTAGTTCCTTGGGAAGAAGCCGGTCCACTTGACCTGGATGTCGAACACTCCTTCACTTTGTTTGAGGAAAACGTGATCGGAATTAACGTGAAGGGAGAAGGAAAGGTTTGGCTGGAAGGCGGTGACTCCACGGAAATAGGGGTCAGTCTTCGACTTGTAATCGGAGGTATTTCCCAGGACATATTGTACCAGCAATACCAAAGAGAACAATTGGAGGATGGGTTAGACATAATGACCGGAAATGAGTGGAGAAGAGGAATAGTAAGTTTACCTTGTTTAAATCAATAGCATGTCATCTAATTAAAGCAACTAAAACAGTACCAAAGAAAGCTCTGAAAAAGTTCTGAATCTACGTGTGAGATTTCCACCCTTGAACCTTCCAACATTGTCGTAAGTTCTCTTAATTCTGCGCTGGCAGTGAGTATAAATCGTGACATTTTTTGCTGCCCTCGCACTAAGTTCTTACCCATCATAAAGTAATGGTAACGGCCAAACAATTAAAACATTTGTCTCATTGTTTTTTAACTGATCTGTTTACTCTCTATTCCTAGGGCGTCTCCATTCCTGTGTTCTTCTTGAGCGTTGGAGTAGATTTCAGTCTCACATTTAAAGTCAATATCCAGCTGAACTTTCCTGCACAGAAAAATTCTTTGAGCCCTGTCAAGTTAGCTATTGAGGTATGAATTTATATCACGGGGTTCAGTTGTCGTTGAATTTATTGTTGTTTAACCCTCTTAATTCTGTATAATTAACAATTATTCACCGCAGTGGAATTGAGTAATGGGGGATATTTACCGAGCCACCAAGCAGGAGGCAAATATCCACCACTTTTACCCACACTAAGGTGAATAATTGTTATAGCTTTTACCACACACGTAAAAGCCATTAGCTCAAATATTAACACGAGAATTGGGCAAAATCTCGCACGATGCACCTTCGCGTGCCATTTTGTTTTTCTCGGAAATTTCACCTCCGAGTCAAGCAATCAGCGCGTGCGAAAAGTACTATTCACTTGTGTGGTATAGAGCAAACACACGATAGCCAAGTGTTATTGTTTCATTTAGATTGAACCCTTCGCAGAAACCACAGCAAGCATCGAGGGATATATTTCGGCATATTTTATCCGAGTCGGAGTTTACGGAGATGGCACGTTAATTCGCGTGGGTCTCCCTGTGACTCTGTCTTACCAGGCAGCCCGCAGTGCAGGCAGAAAGTGGTGCGTGGATCTGTCCTCTAGCCTGACTGCACTAGAATTGAGTGCCGGAATTTACTACCAGTGGCGAAATTGGTGGAGTTGGGGAACGCGACATACCCTGATTGAGTTCGGAACCTGGGATGGCATAAACTACAACCGAAAGTTGTTAGAACGGTGCGGTTAACAATTCCGAAGGATTTGCAGCGTGTTTCAAGTTCAAATTTTTGTGTCTGCGTGCGCTTTTAAAGTGTGTCTTCTAGATCCATCCTATAAAGAAAGGTCATACAATGTCTGCCGGCGGCGGCGCTTATTTCCCTTTCGTAAACGGTCGTTGCCATTTCTCAGAACGGTCGTTGCCATTTGAAACGGTCGATGCCATATTTTAGCTCTGAATTACACTCATTAGGTTTAAGGACTCAAAACGTTGCTGTTAGTGGGAGTTGTGTCTCGCTTGTCACATGAGTTAGGGTTCGCCTTAGGGTTCTGTTTATAGTGAGGGCTAAGAACCCGAGTTCGAGTCTTGAAATTTTCGGACTCTTTTTTTCTCCATTTTTTCTTTTACAAATGTATTTTTTTCCTTTTTGTGTTCATTTTTGTTAATATTTTTTCCTAGTTTGTTTCTTTTAATTTTCTTTGAAGTGAAGTGTGTAGTCGACCGTTATAAATGGCATCGACCTTTTCAAATGGCAACGACCGTTTACGAAAGCGAAATTTGCGGCGGCGGCGGTAAAATGACCTCGTATAAAACGCAAACTTAACTAACCGCATCTTAACTGTTTTAATTTAATTGTTAGCTTTTTGGTAAACCAAGATTTCACACAAGGGGGTGTAAAAGAGATCTCGACGAGAACGGCAGCAAACGACCCAAAAAAATAAAACGAGCCTCAGATCTATATAGGAGAGCGTCAAACTACTAAGGTGATTTAGATAGATCATTTCACAGAGGAGTGTGACCAAAAGTTTCTCGGCGAGACAGTAACTGCTTCTAAGGAATGTGTGCTTTTTTGTGTCTTTGTATCAACGCTAGTAAAAAAATAAAAGCTACTCAAAAAAGATTCACGTTTTGTCTTCTGTCTAGGTCACCTGCGCTACTTTGGTATGCAGGAAGACAATTTTACGACGAAGAAGAAAAGAGCAGTTCCCTTGAGCATTAGCATATATAGCCGGAAATGTCTATTTAATAATGCCGCATAACGAAACAAAAAAAGCACCACTGCAAAAACCCTGCTTGTTTGCGGCGTACCCTCTAAGAACCGTGAGCACGGGTTGGTTTTAGCTTCAAAAGTAGTTGGTGCACACTTTCTACCTCAACCGTTTTGGAAGAATCAGGTTAAATGTCCAATATCCCTTCCCCTGCCTCTTCTCAAAGTTGTTTAGGCACCTGGCGTGCGTTCCTCAAAAAACTCGGGGCCCGAAAACATTTCGACGCCGGTTTCGAGGGTGTTCTTCGGGTTTCGAAAATTGTTCCCAAAGCGCACGGCAGTATTAATTCCGAATTATCTCGGGTTTTCTTGCGTTGGACGGCAACTTGTTCTTATTCTAGATTCTTGAATTTTTAAATTGTAGTTCCATGATTGGTTGTCATGGAGTCAACATGTATGGAAAATTTGGACTCGACAACGACAAGTTGTATTGTTAAGTTCGAATGGCAATTGCGTCATTCTCTCAGCTGGTGACTAATGATCATGAACGGTTTCAAAGGTTAATCAAAGGCTGCTAAAGCCACCTCAACGATGAGTATGCTGTAGAGAAGGAGCTAAGATGAAGTTGTAAGACCAAATATTGTCATCGAGAGCACAAATAGTTCTGCAAATTTAGCTGTCGTTGACGTTGCGTTCTTTGTAAATTATGGGGGAAGTGTATCGACAGGAGTGAGGGAGACAACACATCGTGCAAGAACAAAAGATCAAACGGCACAAGAGATAGAAGAGGAGACAATTCCGTTGGAAGGTAAACGGTAAGATTGTTTTCTAGTTCCCGTCCATTCACAGAAAAATTAGTCCGCCTGAAGGGAAAAAATGGTACAAAACCGTAACCCTGAGTGTGCGTGCTTTTTAACATTCACAGCTTTATACTAATTGTTGCGTTTTTTGATTCATAATTTTCGTATCATTGCACGACTCCTCTTAAATGGTTCATGTTCCGTAAAGAAATGATTGATTTGAAGACTCCCACCGACTTTGTACAAACTTGAGACTAGAGACCAGTCATTGATTTGATAATAATTAATTATTTAGCATAAAGCAACGGTTAAAAAAAAAAAAAGGTTCATATAGACCCGTGATCTATTTGAATCCGGCGTTCAATCTGGATGGGCTCATGAACGAGGGGATTATATCCTGAGGGACTTCTAAGCTGAATAGAAAAATATGTTTTGAAATGAAATGATGAGAAATAAGTTAGGGGAATCAATCAGTAGAGTTTTCCTGTAATTACTCGGGCCGCGCCGAGAAGAGAATCCGGCTGCGTTCGATCGATAAAGCATGCAATTTGGAAGTCCGAAATTTCAAGTTTGAAACCTTTCTGCACCGAAACATTTTGCGATTTCGATAATGACATTATCGTTAAGATATAAGCAACAACAAACCCATTACTTTAATCCGGTGCCTTGGTTGAGCAGTAGCGAGTTCGCTAAACGTTTACTCATATTTTAACTGAGGGCGGGGGATCGAGCTTCAGCTGTTCACTTTTCGGTTTCCTTTTTTTTTTTTTTTTTTTTTCTCCTTTTAATGGACCTTAGTAAAACAAAATATCCCCTGCCTTCGTTAAGTATTTCTTTTAGGATCGTGCAAATTTAAAATTTGGGATGCTTCTTTCCTTTTAGAGGAATCGAGGCACTTTGCTTGAAGGAAGATTTATCAACAATTTTCCATGATAATCTTATTTCACTGATCTTTGTATCTCTTAGATAAACCTTCGGAAGATTTGAATTTCAAAAATATCAGACAAAATTCGGATAAATTGGTATTCTCGTTGTTAAGAATATTCAGGATCGTGCACTTGGTGACATCCAAAAAAGTTCGTCTTCCCAAGAGGACGTCTTTCTCCGAGAGTCTGCAAATATTGTGTCATGTGAAAGTTATCAACTGCTAATCGCGATGACCTCATCTTAGGGATCCATGGCTAACGATCATTGACGACGTTTAACAATTCGATAGTAGGTTAAGACCCCGTGTTTTCATGTTTGAAACATTTCTGCTCACGAAAACATTGTGATCTGGCTAACAACAATATTATCATCTGATGAACAAAATGAAACGACAAAACACAAAGAATTCATCGAAAAGATAGAAAAACAAAAACACAAGATTCGAAGAGCATTGAAACTCCGACCCAGTACCTTAGGGAGTCGCGCCAAATATATATGGGACTACTGGACCGTGGGACTGGATACAGAGGGACCATCACCGCACCACAAATGAACAGAAAAAGTATTTTGAGCCCTGCTGTTCTACTATTTCAGTTGCTCAAGCCAAATGATATAGAACTGTATTGCAGTATCAATTCATGCCATATATCCTGCGGTCAACTCTATCATGCCGTAAATTACGCTTAATTGTTACAAAGCAAATTTCATTTCAACGTCTCCTGTAGGCACAAGCTCAGGCTTTACAAGCAGTCCATTTGCGTCAATTATGATAATGCCTTTGTTCATCCTTCCTAATTATGTGCATGCGTGTTCTGGGGGCACATTGGCTTAAAGGCGCTGTATTTCTGTGAAGGCCATGAAGGCCGACGTGTCGGTAGTACGAATCTTTTGAGGGTTTCATCCCTTTTCTTTTCCACCCTTTTTTCTTTTCGACTTCAATACACATTCAGCTTGTTTCCGCAATAAAGTTATTTCACTGATCTTCGCTTTTTTCTGACAACCTTGGGAATATTTTATAGCGAAACCTAGGGTCAAATGCAATGCAGTTTCGTGCCTTCACACAAAATATGTGTGGAATTTCGTGACTTTTGGAAGTCATATCTTCATGATATGATGCCAGGGCCCTGTATGACCCCGTACCGTAACGACCTTTTTCCAAGATTACAAAAAAACCAGGATAAGTAACTTAACCCTAGAACGGAACAACCACAAAGGAATTTATATCCTTCAATGTACGTCTTTGACTGAAAGAGCCAACCAAAATTATCAGAATCATTGCCATTGACACGTCCGTCATCCCTTCCATATGAGTCACACAAGTTTCTATTGTCCCCCAAGAGGTGTGGCTTTGATCTGTTTTTGTTTTTGTTTTTTCTAGAGTTGACCCTCTTGGGTCGATACACACAAATTGTCTTGGTGGCTATCAAAGGTTTCTAAACAAGCAACTTCTGAGCTGGTTGGTACCTTGAATTAAATGTGTAGGTTGTTCCCCCGGCTACCAATTTAAACGGACACCTAAATATTGGGAATAATCAGGAACTTTTATTAATATAAAAACAGTTTGCAACATTTATCGGTAATTAAAAGGAAAGTGATCAAAGAAAACTGGAAGTCAATTTGGTGACCTACTTGTGGTAAACTAATGATAAGATGAAGACAAATGAGCAACTGGTCTTAATTAATTGATCAATAAATTTGTGTACCTCAGTAACTTTTCCCTTTTAATGTGATAACTTTGTGGTTGCAAGGCGACAACACTTCATTAACCACTACTAAAAGGCGGTTTAACTTTCTAGTTACAAATGAGGAAGTACTTCAGTTTCAAACGTTGAGGCCGAGCAAAATTAAATCCTGAGTAAAACTAACAGATGCTTATTCAAAGCCTTCAAAGAAAGGTGTTTATTTCTTGAAAGTTTTCTATTGCTTACTGGTGGTATGAATCCAGATAATAGCTTGTCTATCTTATGCCCCGTTCACACCAAACCTTAAACACGGTATCAAAGTGTTTTCTTTTTAAATTATAAATACTGATTTTTGTTGACTACAAATTTAGCACAGATTAAAGTATGTATTGAAAGTCACCTGAATCTCATACAGAA
Source organism: Montipora capricornis (assembly GCF_036669925.1). Classification (NCBI taxonomy): domain Eukaryota; kingdom Metazoa; phylum Cnidaria; class Anthozoa; order Scleractinia; family Acroporidae; genus Montipora; species Montipora capricornis. The sequence continues at coordinate 14,909,598 of NC_090889.1, forward strand.
GCCAGTCCTATTTTTTTTTCTGTGAGTGATTTTCATTTTTTTGAACCAGGTTAATTAAACATGTCTTGTTGATGTAAATGGGCTATAAGACTAGCGACTCAGACTAGCGAGTCGAGCGAGTCTAAGACTAGCGAGTCTTAACAAACTATCCGACAATGGAATTTGCTTGCTTTTTTATATCTTGTTTTTCAAGGTTAGATGCAATGTTTTATTGCTTGAAGCAAGTTCATGACAAACTTTACTTGCCCCTCTTGATTGACAGCTGGCATATTCTCTCCTCTAATCTCCGCCTCGATTCCACGCCTCCTACTTCCAAACTGATTATGCGACGATCAAATCGAAACTTCAACATCCCCCATCCCCCCTCCCGGGCAAACCCCGGGAATTTTACTATCTTGTGTGCCCGGGGAGTGGGAAATTTGACCTTTACCTGCGTGGGGTGGGGAAAATTGAACCGGAAGATGATAACTTTTTTTTGTTTACTGATAAATACCAAGAACGATCGCAGAGCGATACCTTGGCGTTAATCAGTAAGAAAACATAAGACCTACTCCAACAAGCATTCCTGAATCTACGATACCGCGAGCCCGTGAAGTCTTGACCAGCCCAAATAAAAGTAGGATTTCAAAAATCGTAGAAAATTCGCCTCTTGTTCAAATAGAAAAGTTCTTTCACCAAAGTTCATTTTTTAATATGAACTTTCAAATAGGAAATACAAATTTTTACATTATGGGCACTTAAAATGTAATTAGCAGATAGAATGAAGTCATTTTTCCAATGTCCGCTTTGTTCTAATCACTTCAAGATTATTCCATATCGTTTGGTAAGGAAAGTGCGCAGGAGCTTTTCAGGAATAACATCGGCATGAAAGGGTTTCTCGAACCATATACAAGCATCCAGCGACAAAAATAGTTGACACACTATACTGGTCGGGAAAGACCACAGTTTTGAAGAAATCATCTGTGCGTTACATATTCCATTTTCACTACCCCACCCCCTCCCCCGTTCAATATTGATAACGAAACAAGCAAGTCTTCCCGAAAAAAAGAAATTGTTGGTGGGGAGGGGGCTATTTGGAAAGATTAAAGGAGAGGGGGGTTTGTCCAACATTCCTAAATGGGGGTAAAGGTTGCTTATTGTTGAGAAAGGGGTAAAGAACCTGGAGCGATGTAAGTTGAAAGCTTCAAGCAGTTTGCTCCTGTCTCATCAGGTTCTTAGCCAATCGAAATCTAGAAGTAAATACGATATATTACATTCTCTACTTTCTTAAATCGAATAATACCTTTTTTACTCCTCAAAATTTGCATTGACATTTTTTCGATTTCTATTGGGAGATCTCTTCATAAATAGGCCACTTTTTAAAATTCAGCTTGAAAGAGAGGTTTTGAAGACAAAGACAAATTAAAGGAAAATGGATAATATACTAATATATTTCACATTAATTGCAACATGTTTCTATTGCTTTTGTCCTCTCTGCCTCACTATCAAGCTCAATATTGATATTTCGAAAAAGGCCTATTAGTGAATTGAAGTTCCATGGGCCCGTTTCTCAAAAGTCGCGAAAAACTTTTCGGGCCTGAAAAGCCATTTGTGAAACTGTCAACCGCTTGTTCTGGAAAGCCGATCTTTGAACATAATTTGAAGGTAACAAAAAGCAAAATGGCTATGAAGTTTGACGTCTTAAATCCTCTAGCTCCGTTCTTGAGATACAAAGGGAATTTTACAATGACTGCAAAGTTCTCGCGCGCTCATTGGCTAATTTTTATTGTCAATAACTGGACGAACACATAATTTATAATTTATGCGAAATGGACGTGATGTTGGTGGCGTCAGCTTGAAGAAAATTGAAGTTTCTCGCATTTTTGTCTCGCGTTCTTCTGGTGTTTTGACTTAATTTTGATCCGGCTCTGCCTTTTTTTAATTGTAAAAAACAAATTGATGTCAGTTTCTCATGCGCCTGTCCTGTTATTGACAATGAATTTCGTCATAACATTGCCACAGTAGTCTGCGGATCCACAGCTACTTTGACAATATTATGACGAATTTCACTATCAGTAACAGGACAGACGCATGAAAAACGGACATCAATTAATTGTGACACCCTAAAACGGCCCGTAGAGTTTCGGGACTCTCGAGAAACGGTCCCCAGCTTGTCCAGAAATGTCCCTAATTAGATGCACGCGGATTTGAACAAGCGTCACGAAATGTCCCCTTGCTCTTCTTCCCAACTTCAACGTTACTCTTGTCTTGGAATACAGAAAAAATAACACCACAAAATGTCCCGCAAATGCTGCTCTTCAAGTAAGGGCAAATAGCTGCATTTACCCTGAGCTAAAAATAACCGTAACCTGGAAATTAGAGTGTTTTCACTCACGTGATCAATAACATTGTTTTTCCACCGAAACGAAAGGAAACGTCTGCATCGATAATAGAGCTCAATTCCCGGAGGATTAATTGTGTACCCCGACATGGCTGCCGTTCCTTTGTTTAGGGATACCAACATGGGCTCCGTGACGTCACGTGAAAACACTCTATTGGACTGGAACTAGCTTGAAATGGAGTCTAATGCGGGGAGATCTTTTCAAATGCAAATACTATTTAATATATTCCCCCGCATAAGCCTCCATTGCAGGCTAGTTCCAGTCCAATACTGACAATACGAATATGGTTTATTGAAATTTGGGTATTTTGGTACAATGGCGTCCGTTGACTTACTTTCATAAAATATGGTTCACACCCTTCGATTCCTTAGAGAGTTTGTTTTCCAATTATTTTAAAATGTTCAGGTGCTATTCATCGCAAAAGTCTTTGGATTATTTCTTCAAGTTGCAGAAGAGTTGACAGACAAGGTAATAACTGGATGATTTCCTTCGGTTTTTTCCCGCGAAACTCCACAATGTTACCGATATTACGGATTTCTAGATTTGGCCGGAAGAACGAGATTAAAAAAATTAATTTCATTCTAGCTTAAACAATCACTTTTGACCCTTTTGAAGCCTTCTTGTCGACCATTTGGCCACGTAACAAAGGGTTATAGAAATCGGGATAGAACCAACCCGAAGGTCGCTATTTTTAGGGCACCAGGCCATGAATTTTACAGATCAGATACCTCCGGTTGCATCAAGACTCCCTGTATTAAAGTTCAGCACAGGGTTGTCCCAACTTAAGCACGTGAATCAATATTATTCGATAATCCTAAATACTGAGACACCTAAAATTACCTTCCACTGGCTTGTAGGAACTGAATTCTTCTCAAGACCCAGGGATGACATTTATTCCGTTAAAGTAAAAAATTAATCCAAGTCTGCAGTGAATACACCAATTTTTCTATGACTAATTTTATACACGCTTAAGAAAGCAAAACACTATTGTATTCGTCTGTCACTGTAGACGTCGTCAGTAATGGTTGAATCTGCAGTGTGATTCTGCAGTGACAAACGAAAGCTCTGATGTTTTGCTTTCTCAAGTGTGAAGTTTTAAAGTTAACACTAAACAAATGGTATTCAGAACACGATGAATCCACATCCAGACTCCAAAATTTGTTCCAGGTAAACGTCGTCCGAGTCGTTCCCGCGCATACTCAGTTGAGAGCAGCAACTGGCATTGTCGGGGCGGTACTGGAACCCGCGCCCGGTCGGTGTCATGCCTCGCGGACGTTCTAACTTCATATTTTTTCTCATTCTTTCTTTTGTTTTCCTGTTTTTGCTATTTATTAAGCCAAGTTTACACCCAGGAATTGCTTGTCTTGGTGTAGTTTGATTCTCCGGCCCAGTTTTTCCCTTTTAATGACTCTGTTTATGACCGTCATCTTCTGAGTCAAGTGTTAAGTGTTGTCGAACTTTCGTATTCGTTTTCTAGTCGTTGAGTTGATTGGTCGATAGAAACGTGATGTTATTGTCAGGATATTGGTTGTCTTTGCTACATCTACACCTAAATGTAGAATGAAACTTTATTAAGATAAGGTTAAGCGTAAGGGTTGACACTTATACTTAAAGTTCGCCTTGTTATCTTTTACAGTATGAGTTCATTACGTGCTGCGTCCGAAGTAACGAACCTGTCACAAGTCATCGCCAGTCCCTTGCTAGCACCGTGATCGAGAGAAACTGGCGCAAGACAAGCGACTGTGTTACTCATACCTGTGCTTGCAATCTTCAAAGTCAACGGAGTCGTACTGCACGACGAAATGTTATCACGGACCCGGATGTTTGTCAGGTGTTTGGTTTGGTTGGGGTTCCAACAATTATGTTACTGGATTCGTCAGGAAATGTTTTTTTGGGTACATGGATAGAAAACTAGCACTTCACGTTACCCTCCAAGAGTCAATTCTGTTGAAATATAAGTGCTACACGGCCAACGTTTGCAAAAACGTAACCCTTCCTTACAGTTGTAAAGTAGATAACAAAACAATTTTCCTGTTGATCACGTATTTACGTTTGTTTAAGGATCATTTTCGAGTCATCATGGACGAGTACATATCTTCTTGACTAATTGTTGGTTTTCATTCACGTGATCAACAGCCATGATTTTCAACGAAAACAAAAGGAAGCGTCTGCATAATAATAGAGTTAAATTCCCGGAGGATTTGGTCGGGGCACCAACATGGCCGCCTTTTCTTTGTTTAGAGGCACCAACATGGCGGTCGTGAAGTCATGTGAAAACCGAGAATAGACTTCTTTCATAATGGCAGCCAAATAAAGTATTCTTCTGTTTTAATGCTAACAAGCCTTTCTAGCATCGCTACGAAGAGCAAATTTTAAAAGAATATTTGTTTCAAAATAGGGCAGTGGGTATAATTAACATAAACACAAAAGAATGTAAAGGTGGTCGCTATTTATAAAAGTGGTCTATAGGTACAACACGCTTAACCTTTTCATGGATGTTACTCTTAGCTATCTGACAGTGTACGGTATAGTTTAAATTTATGATCGACTGCATAAAAACTTCCCTACGGGATATACTATTGAAATAGTTGTAAATTAGTGGGTTTATTGAGATTTGGTATTCTTCGTTAAAAGAGAGACGCTGTGGCTGAATAAATGCGGTCTAGGAAAGATCCACGCTACCCTTAGCAAGCACTGAGGCGATTGGTTGTCGGCTATATCAAGTATTCTTTCAACGTTGACGTTTTCCGGTTGTACATTTTGTCCATATTATACATAAAGCGTTTGGGAACAGCAAATGAAACGCGTATTTTTCAGTCGAAGATTTCGCCGGTTGTGAGAAAGAGTTCGAACACCCTACATTACGTGACAATCGTTAAAATCAAATCCCTTTGCAAAGACCACGAGATAGGAGTCGAAATCTCGTCACGTGTCACAGAGAGTATTTTTGAACCTGAAAGCCATCGTTCTCATCTACTGGAAGAGTTTAACGGTTTCAGGTAGCTCTGTTTTCGTCGATACCTTGTTGGAAATATGGAAACATAGTAAATAGAGGTGAATGGTTATGAAACCTGACAAATTTCTTTGTTGTAGGTTTTTGTTCTCTTTTTTGGCCTTGACCGTGCTCAAAACACAATAGTCGTTTACTCCGTACTGAGGAACTAACCGATAGTTGGTTACGGAATTTATGCATAGTGTATGAGCGCGAAACAAAAGATTGTGCTCGGTCGTGGACTTTCCAACCTAAATCTTGGCATCTTTGTTTGCTCCTTTGATGTTTGCCGAGCTTCAAAACCAGTCCCCTCTATTAACTATGATGGAAATTCCCGGGTAGGCGCACCTAACTAGTTACCAGTTAATTACCAACGAACGTTGCTCTCTTTTATTATTGCAGGATACATATCGTGGCATGGTCGTTGCAGTTGTCGCGATGTGACAAGTCTTCGTGCTTTGTTTTTGCATGCTTTTTCTCAAGTCAGCCACTGCAACTGCCCACTGACAGGTTGTCTGCACTGCGAATTTGAAAGAGAGAACAAATGTGTTTCGAGTCTTTCCGAAGAAGTCCACGATACAGACGAACAAACTTCGGGTCTTCTTCGTCAAGTGTCAATTGAGTCCAACACTCCTAATCCGCAACGATTTCGTGAAAATGGCGATAGTGACGAACATTCTTCGCGTATTCGTCGTAAAGTGTCGATTGTGTCGCACACCCTTTATCAAAGACTTCATGGTCCGAATGACGACGAAAATGTCTCCTCACAAAAAGAAACTATCAAGACGAAATATCTCAGACCCAAAACCGCTGTCGTTGGCCGTTCAGCGAGATTGAGCGGTTATAACCGGTCTATCGGCTCAAATGAACCAATCCAGATGCGCTGTCGGTCCTTCACTGCGCATGACAGTGTCCATTCTAGCCGTCCGGTAACGGCCAGGCCTAAGTCTACTATTCTGCAACCGCGCATGCGCACGGCGCAAAGAACGTCCCAGTCTTCGTCAAAGGAAATTTCTTTCCCGCTTGTAACGCGACAACGTGGGAAACGAACGCATTCGTCGGAAAGAAATCCGGTGACACGAGTTAAGACCAAAATATCCGTGAAGGATTTTCCTCTTTGGTAAAATGAGTCTTGATTGTGTGCGGAGTGAAGTTCCCAAATATCAGATGACAACAAGACGCAACAAGCGAAAGCCTATCTGATGCCAGTAAAGTAGCTGTCACTACGAAAGGAGCGGCGTAGCTCAGGCTGAGTTAGCCACACTTCGTCGGCTGTTCTCTGTAATCAAGTAAGCCTTCGTTGATCTGCACAATGAAAAACGTAGCCTGGCTTTGTTATTGAATCAGGATGGTCGCAAAGATTAAAACAAGCAAAGTGCAGAACATTCTTCCATAGCTGGATATTAACGTGTTATCTGATATTCACTTACAGGCTGGTTCCTGGCAGTCGGTCTTCTATTACTTAATTTTGACGTATTCCCGTGAGTGTTAACGTTAGATTGACAAATTACCCACATTTCTAACAAATTATGCCCCGCCGAAAATTTCCAAACTTGGGATTACAACTTGTCACGTTACTGTCACGCTCCTGGCTTCTTCAGGGTTTTTTTTTCAGACAGAATACAGCTTTACAATTCATGAAAGGCATTATTCAGGGAAACTAAATATTTTAAGCAAGAGCCGATACAAAGTAGATTGATTTTAGTGGTGTACTGTATTTCGGCTGGCCAAACCAGCCTTCTTCAGGTACAATGAGAGTTTACATTGAATTGCTTCTATGTACATATATATAGTAAATGGATGTTGACGTAATACTGGAAAAAATTGTGATAAAACATGGCAGTTACAACGAATTTGAATTCAAATACTAAGAGTAACGGCAAAATAACGGAAATGACTAAATAATGAACTTCTATTTAATACGTTTCTTCGCGGATATTAAGACCGTTGGGATCAATTGTCCTGCCTTTTGAAATTAAAAAAGCTTCCCTGGCCTTACGGATCGAGTCTCTGTTGTACCTGAAGAAGGCTGGTTTGGCCAGCCGAAATATAGTACACAACTAAAATCAAATCTACGTTGTATCGGCTCTTGCTTAAAATACTTAGTTTGTCAACTTGTAATTACGCCGATCAGATCAAGCCACTGATCCAACGTACACTGACAGGAAGATTGTCCAGGGTTGCTTGCTTCAAAACTCTGGAATTATTCAGGGAACCCGCTTAGAACAGGTGTAAAGCCATATTTTCTTCCCCATTATTCCATTTTGGATTTGTTTTAACTTCATTTTGATTGCATATGGACTCTTTTATTTCCTGGTGACGCTAATCTTGAATATTTGGCATTGCTTCTCCAAGAATCTTCTCAAGTTTTTCGGCGAAGGTAACGCAATCCTTTTTAATGAGACGTTGCGTGACCGTCCAGCTTAAGTGCGAACAGCTTAGTAAAGTTCGTTTACCGGTATCTAAAGTAAAAATTCTTCAAAAACACTCACAGAAAAGTAGCCATCGCTATTTAAAAGCCTGAAACAGGCTAACAGAAGAGATGTATAAGGGTTCTCTTTTTTTCATGTACGTAATGACGTGACTCTCTACGTTTAAAAAGAACATTTTAGGTTCCCAGATGAACGAAAACTGTAATAGCAACAAAGTTCTGGTAACCTCTTTTCAATCAGAATTGATAGTGGCAGTGATATACGGCATTTATTTCTGAATTGCTTCGCTCCTTTGTCCAGGTGATGTCAAAGCATTACTTTAAGTAAATAGCCGTAGAGTCATTACTGTTCCCTGAGAATCTTTGAAGGATTTTTGAATACGAAAAGGGTAGAAAAATTTATATTTGTAAAATATTTAGGCATACTAATGTTTCGAATAAAATTTCCTTTGATAATTTTGATGAGTCAATTAATTACGTAATAATGGGAAAGTGTTCGAAAGCCTGGAGTGCGGAAGGATTAGAAAGTGGAGCCTAACTCTCCGCGGCTTAATACGACCTATGTTTTTCGCTCCTTGAGATCTCGGCCGATTCCATTATCTGAGAGCCTGGAACAGGCAAAGTCTTCAAATAAATTAACAAATAGAAGATCAAGACAAAAAAAAAAGCCCACCCCGGGACTTAAAAAAATAACAACCGGAATTTGATGGTTTTTGTCGTTTAATGCTCTTAACTATAAAAAAATTGCGATAAAATACATTTACAATTGAAAAACTTTGTTAAACCACACGGACCCCATACGTGCGAAACTTTTTAATTAAGTTTCATTGTTTCTCTTTTACTATACCTTCTTATTAGCTTTTGTTCTTTTAGTATTTATAGATTGTAATTTTCAAATAATTTGGCTTGATAATGACGTTTACAGTCCAGGATTGTTATCAATTTTGATAACCGTGTTACGTCACAACATGGCGGCCATTGCAGAAATCGGAGGATTTTGTATACACTTCACTTTATTCGTTTTTTGTTCGGAACTAGTTGGGTTATCTACCCAAAATTCTATTCGATATGGACAACAAAGGAACATTCTTCGCCTTTGTCAAAGATGGCGGTGGCAGAGCGGGTTGAACGGTTGGAAATGTTGACTGTAAAGTGGGACAGTGCATGAAATTTGATCCCAAAGTCAGGTACGTTTTCCACTTTGTCGTTAGATTAAAGGCACTTGTAGATTTTTCCAGCATTTGCAAAAAAAATGTCGATATCTTCAAGTCTTTTACTTGACTTTTCACGTGTTTTTGCAGTTGTGCACGATCTAATAAAAATGTGCAAGGGGGTATTTTGATTTGCGATGTGCTGTTAATAATGGCGCCCATATTTGATTGATTTACTCCTACAAACCTAGGCGTTGAGATGGCGGATGCTGATGCCCACAGGAAAAAAAAAATGGCAAACTTGTGTAGATTTTGTGGCTCTACAGCGTCGAAAAAGACTGAAAGGCCTAAAAATAAATTCAAGGATGATTTTGAACGATATGTTGGTATCAATTCTGAAAGGGTTTCGACAAAACACTGACCCCCGGTCAACTGACCCCCTTAATGACCCCCTAAAAAATCAATGGGAAAATGAATACTGCTTACTTAAGCCTCAACATCCCTTTTTAAACAGCATTGTTCAACAGTATTTAAGTCTAAGCACCCATTTTAAAAAGGTTAGTTTTCGATTAGTGTTGTGATGGCCGATTACTTCATGTAAGCTAACCTTTTTAAAATGGGTGCTTAGACTTAAATATTGCTGAACAATGCTGTTTAAAAAGGCTTTTTGAGGCTTAAGTAAGCAGTATTCATTTTCCCATTGATTTTATAGGGGGTCAGTAGGGGGGTCAGTAGGGGGGTCAGTTGACCGAGGGTCAGTGTTTTGTCGAAACCCATTCTGAAAAGTGCAGTGGAAGGCTTAACTCTTTAGTGACACAAGAAAAATGCCTGTCAAAAAAGTGATGGCCGTTGATCCCCTGCAAAGTGTAGCAAAACACAGCTTTAGTTCCATTATGTTTGGATCCAACCTGGTTATGCATTCAATTGCACGCAGCAGAATGGCAGTGGATATTTATGGAAAACTTCATCCGGGTCATCAGTATAACATTATGAAATCCTGGATAAATGGTTCCCTGCTATGCCAGAAGGAGACATTCTAACTGCCATAGATAATGATCAGGTTTTGTTAAAGAAGTGGACTGGGTGCAAAGATAAGCATGCTGCATCTTGACATGTGTGTGTTATGCAGAGGTTGGTACCAATGCATGATGCAGTTTTGTAAAGAGATGAGAAGATTGCACCAAGGTAATGCAAATGCCACAATTTATAATTTATGAATCCTACCACCTACATTTTGTGATTTTGAATATTTTTTGCAAGTCTCTTCTCTGTTTAAATTGTCCATTATGGGGACTATTTTAATCATTACCAAATCCCCAAATTGTTAGGACTGCAGAGTGATTGAAATACATGAAGAAACCATTCTTTATCTATTAGCTGTGTTAATAAACATAAAATGTTTTTTGTTTCCTTTTTGTTTATCAACATTAACATTTTGTACAATTATGCAGTGGCTTAATTAAACCTGACAACTGTTTTTTAGAAAAAGCCTTGAGATTTATTTAGCAGGATTTTTTCTTCAATGTGTATGTTACGAAAAAAAGTATTGCGTGACAAGCGTTACTGTCTCGAAGCTTCGCGAGAGTTCGTAGTTTGTTTATATTTAGGTTTGTACGTAAGCGTTTCTAAATCGGTGTGTTTTGTAATCTTCCTATAATTAGATTCATTACTAATTTAGAAAGTTCTAGAAGTTTATTGTCAGAGTATATAAGGAGACGAGTCCAAGCGGAGTGTTTTTCTAACTAGTTTTTCACAAGCGAAGAGAGTTGGCGTTAGGCGTGTTTAGTCAAGTGTGACAGAAGCTGTGTTTATTCAAGTTGGCGGAGGCCGTGTAAGTTTGTCGAGTACGAGTTATTCAGAGTTTTACTTCGTGG
>NC_090889.1:14930426-14950426 GCF_036669925.1 Montipora capricornis
GTCGCCGTCGTCGTTGGTTAAGCTCCCTGTTACTACAACTGTATTTAGCGATTCTCTCAGCTCCTTCACGTTGTGCGCTTTACTTACTCAAAAAGAACACTGATAATGGCAAATAACTCGAGTGCAACTATTACCGCACTGAAGAACGCTTCTTTAGTGCAGGAGTCGATGTCTTACTGCCACCTGTAAAGGAAGAAATCCTATCAAGACAATAATTTACCATCAGTTGACATATCTGTCACATTGCACGCACTCTCTGATTTGCCAGTTAAGCACGCAGCGTTCTACGGCTGTGCGGCTCGTTAAATTGTGCTTGAATAAAAGTGTAACAAAGATCTTTCTACAGACTTAACTGATTTGAGTGTAATGTGAATTGCTAAGTTTCTACCCCATATGAACCATGTGAGCGTTAGCCCTACCTAGCGCTTCACATTAAACTCAAATCAGTAAAGATCTAACTTGGTTTTCTCGTGTCGATCTGTAAGTAACGGCTAATTGATGCTTTTTTGGTTGTTTAGTTCGATTTATGGCCACTTTGCTTCATTGAAAGCGAGGTTTCTGAGGTATATGTTTGTTGTCGGCGACTATTTGTTCATTATTAACTAGTGATGTGATTCTCGAAGCCCCTGTATACCAAGAAAATGATTTTAACATAAGGTCTTCAATATTTTTGTCACCTTATTACTCTCAAGCCATTATAATAGAGAGATTTATCATTGCGTTTGCGAGGCCCTTCCAGAGGTTTGGGGAAACAAGGGCACAAGTACATAGTTAATTTGAACTGGGGAACAAACAGGGGAACAGTGACAATATGTCTTAGGGAATAAGGGAACATAAACCATTTTAGGGATCAAAAAGCTGAGAACAAGTTTGCAAGTATACTAAGTTCGCGAACAACGGAACAAGGGAAAAAGGACTCCCTGGGAGGGTCTCGTTTGCGGCCAACGGCGAACGATATACTAAAATTTGCGTTTGGCGAAAATATAAGAAACTTGTTTGATATTAGAATAAAAGAATAGTCCAGTTTCAAGTTCTCGATGACCGCTGAATAAAAACACCGAGGACGCATTTTTGCATTTTATTTATTATACGGTATAATTAACAATTATTCCATGAGCGCGCGTTGGATATGAGATGGTAAATAGCCAACAAGGCGCGTAGCGCTGAGTTGGCTATAACCAGTCTCATATCCAACAAGGGCGAATGGAATAATTGTTTTATTAAATTCCTTTAAACTCCAAAAGTTTAGAAAGTACGAAATACGAGCGAAAAAAGCAAGCAAATCCGAGCGAAATCAAAAAAACTTGATGAGAACCGATGCGATGTCGTGTAACACCTTGTGGTCAGACAGACGCAGGCTCGTCACAAAAACATTTCTTACCTTTTCGCGTACTCCTAAACGTCGGAATTTAACCCAGCTGTCCAGAAAAACTTTTTATTTTGCTTTCTTCAGAGAGAAATTTCGCTTTCCGGCGAAAAACTTTTAGCTTGGCAACACTTAGATCAATCATTTACCATATAAGGTCAAACCAAGGTATACGAGCTGATAACCGAGATTGAGTGAACCAATCAGAGCACGAGAATTGCATTATAGTCTGGGAGCAAATGTCATAAAATAAGGTCCCGTGTGAAGTTCGTGCTGAAAGCAAGCAACTAGTGTAAAAGTGTTCATTAGGACCTACTAAACATCAAAAGTTTTGGTGCCAGCTTTGCAACTTGCTCAGACGGCTTTTAAGGGGGGTTAATTCTGACCCATGAAATCTAGCGTGAAAATGAGGCTAAAACACATAATTCCTCATAACTGGACGAAATAGACGAAAATACACCAAAATTGCTCACATGATTGGGCATGATCCTCCCTGTTGATTTATGCTCATTTACATAGGTCACGTGACCTTACCCATGAAAGCGAGGCTGAAACACATAATTTTCCATAAATTTGTCAAAAAAAATCCTTATCATGCCAAACTTGCTCACCTTAGTCAGTTAGACATCTTGCATCGATTGGTGCCACTTCGTAGTGTCACGTGACCCCATACACGGAAACGAGGCTGGATTGCAAAACACGCCAAAGGTGAACACATCATCCAGGACAATAACGTTGACTCATTGTAAAGCATATTAAGGCTGTATGTATAGCATTTGAATGAGAAAAATAAAAGCTAAAAAGGTGTAATGATAATGAATTTCGTGTGGCTTACATAACCTTATTATGAGTGATTTCTACAATCCTATTTCGCACAAATTCCTGTGGATTCTTAACCTAGGGGGCCTGGGTGATTGTGAGCCTGAACTATTGGTCAGCGGTAATTATTTGAGTGTCCGCCATGTCGTACTTACAGTCATCACAGTGCTTGTAGTATGACGGATTTTGGCCAGTCTAATGCCTCTTTAGATTTTAAGCTGTGTAATCTGCCAAGAAAAAAGTACAGCCAATCTTGTTGAAAATCCAACTTCCCATCAAAAGCTTTTAGAAGCCATCGAAGAACGTTCAAAGTACGAGGACATCAACTCGAAAACATTGTGGCTTGTGCTTAAAGATCTACCAATAGAAGAGCTTAAAGAAAAAGCAACATGGCATTGGTCGTGCTACCAAGAAACCACCCGCTCAAGAAAGATCAAGAGGGTAAAAGAGAGGTTTCAGAGAGAGGTCAGAGGGCCAAATGAAGTTCGAAGAAAGACAAGTGAATCGCTTCAGGTAATTGCTAGGTATAATGGCTTATAACTTTAACTTTTTACTTTATTGTGTTTTTCATCTTGGAATCGCTGAAAAAGCAATGACATCCTTGACATCTCAAAAGATTTCATTTCATTTCACTAAACAGGGTCTTCTTACACCGTCGAAAACCGTCCCTTATGACAGCAATCTGTGCTTCTTTTGTGGAGAGAAAGCGAAGTACCAGAACCCTCTGCATTTGGTGTCAACATCATCTGCTGGTAGCTCTCTTGATAATGCAGTAAAGCAATCAAAGGATCCTAAACTGCTCGTGAAGCTCTCGACGGCTCTAGACAGCACTGACGCTCATGCCATTGATATTAAATATCATAAAAGCTGCTGGGCGAAGCATGTGACTGGGGTCCTGCGTAAAACTATCAAAGATGAAGAGGAAAGGTCAAGAAGTGAGACAGCGGCTAAGCTGGAGTTTTTGAACCTTACCCAAGCTGCCCTCGATAGCGGAGAAATACTCAACATGGCACAGTTGAAACAAGCTTTTGATTCCATTTCAAACGAGAACAATAGTCCAAACATTCTAAGTCGACGTTCAGTTTAAAGAGCTTATCCAGAAAGAAATAAAGGGAATTGAGTTCCATAAGCCCACTAGAGCTAATGAGCCCGAGAGGGTCAGCGTAAAGCAGTGTAGAGATGCCGCTATCCATATCGTAGAATCCACAGCTGACAGTGATGAATCTATGAAAACTCTCTTCGATGCCGCTTCAATAGTGAGAAAGGCTATTAATCGAAGCGAGAAATGGGTCTTCTCTGGCTCTCTGGATACAATGACACATGATCACTGCCCCGAAGAGCTTACCTGCTTCTTTAGGTGGATAATCCAAGGTCCCAATAAGACACTATCTGATAAAAAGTGCAACGAGGTACACAAAAGAGCAATGCAATTAGCGCAGAATACAATAGCTTTGTGTCTAACGGACAGGCAGGTTGACAATAAGAGGTCAAAAGCGGTCTACTGCACTATAGAAATGCCCAACACCTCGCAGTTAGCCTAGCAATACACCAAGCAGTACGAAGCAAAGAGCTGGTTAATCTCCTCCATGGATTTGGCATGGCTGTAGAGTACAATCGCTTTTTGAGGGTGGAGTCACAAATTGAGAAAACTGTCTTGAAGCGCATAGAGATTGAAGGTGGCATGTTTCTTCCCCCGGACATCGTGAAAGGACGGCACGTATATTTTGCTATTGATAATATCGATTTCTCAGAGGATACTCCGGACTGGAAGCGTACTCTACACGCCACAGCAATGGCTATTTATCAGAAAGTGGAACCCCAAGATGAAGAACCTGTATTAAGGTACCATAACTGTTGTAATAAGAAGCATGATGCGCTCATTTAATCCCAAGTGCTCGATGGGAGGGGGGTTAATTAATTAATTAATTAATTAATTCAAGGGCGGCACCACGCATGGGACTTTACGTCCCGTTCGCGCCTTCCCTTTTGGGTGCATTTTTTTTTTCTCTAAGTTTAATTTTCTGTTTTCTATTTGTTATGTACTTTTGTCTTGTTTAAATATTTATCTGATATGCCCGAAAAAGTCGTTAAATAAAAAATGTTAGATAATAGACGTTTAATTTTACTTTTACTTTGGCATGACTGGTTTGTGTGATTCAGGTTCTTCTTTGTGTCAATAAGACTAGCTAGTAAGTTAAAAGCTAATCTCATTTCTAGGATGTAGGATAGAAAAGATCCCCTTCTTGAACAGCATTCTGCTTCATAAGTAGCTGTTGTTGCGTTTTGTTTTTCATTTTTATAGGTTAGAGGAGCCAAATGATTCATGCTGTTCTCTAACAGAACTGCCCGAATCGCTGACATCTTTAATGCCATGCGTGGAGCCGCCATCAAGGCCCCCTTCTCCTGCGTACCCAACATTTGAGCTGTCATCAGAACAAGAGTTGCCCCAAAACATCCGTGATGAGACTGCTACCTGGATAGTGTCTCGTACCCTTACAGGCCATGATGCCCCAAGTGATGATGATAATGATGAGCCTCCTGTACTCGTATGGTCCGCGTACAACTCTTTGGTAAATGAAGCACTACCTATCACACGTGTCGGTGCTCCTCCATTGTTGGCACATCCTGCTCATGAATGGAGCATGCTCCTCACAGTTCTGATGCGTGCTCAAAATATCTCTGTTAGAGTAGTCGGTCCCGGGAGGAAAACAGTCATATCGCTAGACCTTGGTTTGTATCTGCCCGCCAAACGATTACAGATGGCCCGATGCGAGCTCAAGAACATTCTCCTTCGACCAGGGGAGCTGCATGTGGTTATGGCTATGCTGAGGATCATTGGGTCATATATTGACAGTAGTGGGATAGACATGTGCTGGATCGAGTCGGAACTTTATGGCCCCTCCACTGTTAAACAGATAATTGACGGCAAGCATGTTAAGCGCGGTAAAAGAGCACACATGATCACCTTACAGGCTTTATTTTCCTTATACCTAGAAGCATTTCTAGAAGGCTCTCCTGATGTACGTCATACCCTCGAGGAACTCTCTACGACAGTTGGAGATGCGTGCAAAGAAGGCACTAAGGAGAACATCCAGACGGCACACCATAGCTCTACCAACGCGATCCAGTCTTCTGAAGTAGTCAAGAAGATGTCTGATTTTGACGCTGCAAATGCCACAAATCCTCTCTTTACTGTATTTCGCCAATACATGCGCATGGTAATGGAGATGTTCGCATTCACCCAGGCAGTCCACAGTGGTGATTGGAAGCTCTATCTAATTCCACTGGAGTTGTTCACAAAGTACTTCTTTGTGCACGACAAGATCTGTTATCTAAGGATGATCCCCCTGTACCTAGCTGAAATGGCATCCCTCGAATCATCAGACCCCGAGATCTATGGAGAGTTCATCACAGGAAACTGGGTAGTGAACAAGAACAAGGAGGTTCCTTTCTGTGCTGTTGGTGGTGATACTGCGTTGGAACACCTCAATCGATCTATGACAGTTTCTGGTGGGCTTGTAGGGATCACTTTGAATGAGAGCGCACAAGCCAAGTTTTTCCTCATTGCCCCAGAACTAGCCCGACTCACAGCAGAAGCCAAGGCAATGGCGGGTCTCGTTCCGGAACGTGCACACCATCAAGAACTAAACTCAGCTGTTTTAACGCACGAAGATAACATCATAAATAAGTTGACCGAGACAATCAAGACCTTCACCAATCCCTTTTCATCAGACCAGACACCAACACCGATCTGTACAACTTGGTCACAAAAGTTGTGATGAATGAGAAAACGAAGAAGGATCTTGTTAATGAGAGTGAAGAAGGGAGAAAGCTATTCAGTGCTTTTGTACAAGATAGGATCAAGACAGGAAAGATCAACCTCTGGGCTCCTGTAAAGAAGCGCAATCTTCTTACCTGGAAAACGAGTGCTAAGGTCATCAAAGTCAAAGCTAAAGACACGATCATCGAGTTAAGGGAGGACAGAAATCTGTTTGCTCGTTTGGCGATGGTGCAAGAGCCGCTCAGAAATTGACATCCAAGAGGCTGCTGGCTTATATGAGTTCACTGTTGTCCCAAGATCTTTGTTTGCACGAGATGGTACCATGTTGCATTGTTCTTGCAAGAGTGCCCTTATGCATATCCTAGAGAAGGCAGGTGGCCCTAGTACTAATACACAAGAAATCACCGCAGGATTCAAAGTCGCGATTGTTGATGGAATGGCCGAAGTCCAATCACTTGACAAGCCAGAGTGGATCAATAACTGTAGAGACTTGGTTGAACATTTCACGAATCGCTTGCTTGTAAAGTATAATGATTTACAAGAGCTCCACATAATCTTCGACAGATATGATGTACCATCCTCACTGAAATCAGCAACACGAGTCAAACGACAAGGTGGCCATGCTCCCATTTATTATCGCATCACTGATTCTACCCACATCGCCAAGGTGCCGATGAAGAAGCTTCTTGCTCATTCAAAGACCAAGGGCGAACTTACTACGTTTCTCGCAAAGAATGTGAAGGATAATGCTAATGGGAGACAAGTCGTTGTGGCATGGGGAACGGAATGTGAGGCAACGCACAGAGACGTCAGGCATTTACGAAGTACACAAGAAGAAGCCGACACGAAGATTATTTTACATGCTCTGGATGCCTCTGCTCAAGGTGCTACCCAACTCTCTATATATTCTCCTGACACTGAT
The DNA here is from genome assembly GCF_036669925.1 of Montipora capricornis. NCBI lineage: Eukaryota > Metazoa > Cnidaria > Anthozoa > Scleractinia > Acroporidae > Montipora > Montipora capricornis. Next base: position 14,937,315 of record NC_090889.1, read on the forward strand.
GTTCTTGTTTTGGCTCTCCGACGGTATCCAGATTTGTGCTCGAACTCTTGCTTTGTTACTGGGACCGGCAGTAGTCGTAGAGTTATCAACTTGAAGTCAATCGCAGACGCCCTTGGGCCCACTAAGACGGCTGCGCTGCCAGCATTTCATGCGTTGACCGGAGCAGATGTTACTGGGAGTTTCTCTGGAAAGGGAAAAGCCACTTGTTGGGATGAGTTTGATAACGCCAGCACTCCTATCTTGCAAGCTCTTGCTAACCTCGGTTGTGGGGAACAGCCAGATGACGGCACAAGAAGTGGAGTGGAACAGCTGGTTTGTCGGATGTACCAACCAAAGACAGACATCAAAACTGTCAAAGCCCTCAGATGGTCCCTCTTTAAGGAAAATCAAGCTGAGTCTGAGAGGTTGCCGCCCACACAAGCTGCTCTCCATCAAGCCATACTGAGAGCGCACTACCAGCTTCTTGTTTGGAACAACGATCACGTAGCAAACCCGGTGTTGCCCTCACCAGAAGGCTATGGATGGCAAGATGAAGATGGAAATTGGGTACCAGTCATGACAAATCTTCCACCAGCTCCAGAGGCCATTATACAGCTTGTCTGATGCTAGTGCGCCAAGTCCCGTTGCTCTAACAACCGTTGTCAGTGTCAAAAAGCCGGACTTGTCTGTACTGATCTCTGTCTGTGCTCTGAAGATTGCCAGAACGAGTATGCTGAGAGTGATGATGAGTATGATGAAGACGAAGTCGAACAGGAAATGCCATAGGAATGGACAACAGAACAATGTATATAGATATTCAGTAAGACTTTCATGACTGTATATATAAAATAGCAGTAGTCGCTATTTTCATTTTCTGCCCTTGTTCCAATATACTTGCGAAAATGAATACATGGAACCAGTATCATAGACCTTATTCATAAATGGCGGTCAATTTATAATTCTTTTGTCGAAGTGGAAATTAGCCTACCAAGCCTCGATACGATACAGGGAATTGAAAAGAATTCTTGCTCTAAAATGAGGCTTGGTAGGCTAATTTGCACTTTGACAAAAGAATTATAAATGTGACCGCCATTTATGAATAAGGTCTATAAGTTGGCAAAATGATTGATTATGTGTACAAGATAGATTCTCAAATGGAGCCTCCGCAGTATTTGCTTTATCCGTCTCGTCCCTGTGCTATGGGCCATAGGACAATGAGTACTTGAAGTTTTTATATCTGAACTCGGATAACCAGATATGTATCTGCCTAGTAGTTGTTAATACATTTGGCAAGACAAATGCCATCCTACACGATGCTACCAGATATATCCAGCCTCGTTTCCATGCATGGGGTCACGTGACACTACAAAGTGGCACCAATCGATGCAAGATGTCTAACTGACTAAGGTGAGCAAGTTTGGCATGATAAGGATTTTTTTTGACAAATTTATGGAAAATGATGTGTCTCAGCCTCGCTTTCATGCGTAAGGTCACGTGACCTATGTAAATCAACAGGGAGGATCATGTCCAATCATGTGAGCAAGTTTGGTGTATTTTCGTCGATTATTAACAAAGTTATGAGGAATTATGTGTTTTAGGCTCGTTTTCATGCTGGATTTCATGAGTCAGAATTTAACCCCCCCTTAAAAGCCGTCTGAGCAAGTTGCAAAGCTGGCACCAAAACTTTTCATGTTTAGTAGGACCTAGTGAACACTTTTACACTAGGTGCTTGCTTTCAGCACGAACTTCACACGGGACCACATTTGCTCCCAGACTATTATCCCAGGTTGAGAATTTAATAATGGTTCATATCCCATGGCACTAACAAAGCCAATCAAATCTGGGACTGCATCGTGCAACGATGTAATATTCAGTAATAAAAAAAAGTACATTCAGTTGAAATTGCAAGTAATCACTTTCATTAAAAGTGTGAGTTTTTCATGTACTAAGTGTTACAACTGTACGATAAGTATGCCTTTACTCAGGAAATAAAGCACAGTTTGACCAGTGCTTTCTCGGCCAACCTCTACACAAGAGTACAGTGGCTGATAAAAACGTTGAGAACACTCTGTAAGACAGATTTAGTACCAGACCAAGTAAACTCTGTATCTGTTTAATTGTGACCTTCAAGGTGTTTTCAGTCTTAAATAAAATGCACTCACCTTTCACTTTAATTAGACGGTATTTCGATTGAGGGTTGAATTGAGGTCATGGAATGCTGCAAAGTGATCTCATATTTGAAGACTGTGGAATGTTCCAAGGCAAGTTCATTTAATTGTCACTCTTTCAGCTTCTTTCAAATTTGTGCCGGGTTTATTCAAGGTTATAAATAAAGCAGTCATGGGTATTTTTACAAATCACTGAGCCTTTGAACAAGAAAACAATAAAGGTAGTCTAAGAATATAATCTACAACAGTGAAACATACATGAGAAATATAAAAATTTGGGGAGCATAACATTACAATGAATAGACGGCATCAAAATACAGTGCTATTTTAAATATAATCAAGTATAAGATTATCTTGCTCTGGAATATAAAGTTAACTTACTTACTGATGAACGCTCCAAGGAAAGCCCCACGAGTGGATATGAAGAACTAGTTATATATGAATTTCAAAAATTCACATTCGATATCAACCTCATAAAATTGAGGAGGGCATTGGGTCTATTACTTCTATATATTAAAGAGACAGAAGTCGTTGGAGCCACATAAGACATAAAAAGAACGACAAAGGAGTTCAGTGGAAACATTTTATAGAAAAATCATTTCTAATTTTGCCTTCAAATTCGACACACTTTTCCCCACACAAACCCTTTTATGTTGATGTTCAAATTACGTGACGGGGGGCGCTGTTAACGTTACAAAAGTCATCACAAATCGTAGAGGTTGGGATACCTGTGATATCAAATCCGCAAAACCGCTGTGTGTTTCTGCCGAAAACAGAAACCACATGCTAAAAAAGGAAAACCCGCAAACCGCAACAGACACCAAAACCGAAGTTTTGCGGTGCAAAACCCGAAAATGGCCAAAAACGAGGATCCTGATGCTTCAGTCCCTCATTATAAATCGTGCTATCGTCGTCTTATGAAAGAAGTTTATTTTCTGTGTGGATCATACAAGGGAAATACAATTTTCATTCGTTCTACTGTGACCAACCGGTCGACAGTAAAAATGGTCACTGTTTTAATTTCACTGTAGGCTAAGTGTATCGTTTTTCCAATTTGAACAAGGCACCAGAGGTCAGTTCTATCCTTGTTGGTTATTGGCCAATGGATCGTTTTCACGTGACGTCATCATTTTCGAAAATCCAAAAGTGAAGAGCCACGAAAGTTTTTATCCTCATCAGGCATAAGAGGCGGTAAATTTGTATCCCTTTGCAATTTTAAAGCTCAATAGCGTGCTTCGTTTGAAAACCAGAGCATTTTGAATTTCTGAGTTATAGCGGCGCGTGACACGAAGCGACGATCGAGTTTTTTGAGAAATATATATTTATCTCATGGTTTTGAGCCTTTTTAGAATTTAAAGCATTTGGAAAAGTGCTTAGGTAAATAGCTGTTTGTTCAGTACAGATGATCACTCGTCTAGATAGCCAAAGTAAGTAACAGATGTTGACACTATTTACCGGCCGCCATATTGGTGCACCACAGATGTGCACCAACATGGCGTTTTCATACTGGGCTCTGTAAATTTCTGCGAAACATTTCGACGAATATCTGAAGTTTGGGGAAACGCACAGGCCTAAACTTGGAGAAGTGTCTTCTTCATTTATCTTCTACGACATCACGAATTCTTGACTTTTTCCACTGGATGGTTTTTGATTCATTTTTTATTGCGTGACAGTGAAAACGATCTATACAAAGATAAGTAGCTGTTGTCTCAAATGGATAAGAACGTTTTGTCTGGATTGCTTTATGCGTGACTGGTTTGCTTCCGCTTTGTGTTCAAGATGGCGGGGAAGTATGCTTCAATAGGCTATTGCTTTTCCTTCTTGGTGATAATATGTTTGATCTACATGCTTGTATTTCGTGGATCTGAATGGTTCTCGGAGTTGGATTACCAGCCGAGAGGAAACACTCTCACTTTGTATCCAGTTGATGACGAGTTCTTCGGTCCTGGATCTACAGTAAAATGCAACGTGTCAGCCATGCCAGGATTTAGGATACCTTCGTTGCAGTCCTTCATACAGGCAACAACCACAGGGAAAGACCAAGATTTTATTTTGAATGGACTTGCGGTGTATTCAAAGCTCTCAAATGCATGCCAGCCACTGGAGGATGTACGCAATGCACAAATTCAGGTCCATAAAGTCGCTCTTGTTAGTCTGACAAACAACAAGTATAGTTTGTGTCCTTTGGAGAAGCTGACAGTAAATGCACAGAACGCAGGGTACTCTGTGTTGATATGTTTTACAGAAAACTCAGATGTTTTTCCTTCGACGAAGGAAGAAATCCCTGCGTACAAGCACCTGATACCGATTTTATATCTTACAAGCAAGGACTGTTACCTAGTCTCCAAGTACACTGCAATCTATCCTTTTGAGGTTAAAATATTTTTGGCTTCGAACGACCGAACAAATGTGGAGATCCGAGCTCCACCCCGCGTGCAGTACTCCTTTGAACTGGAGAAAATGAGATCATATTTAAGCCGACTTTATTACTGGTTCCTCGTTGGACCGATAGTAACTTTGGTTTGGCTGACACGTACAAAGAAATTCTGTTGGATGTCTGTAACTCGACAAGCAGGTGAAGGTCGTGCAGTAGGGAATGGAACTCATAGTGAAATGCGAAACATGGAAGACGCTGCAAATAGTAACGAGGAGTCATTTTCGAACTCGGTTACTGAACAGAGAGTGGAGAATCATCATGGAACAGATGACAGTGAAAGACAGCCGCTGCTAATTGCTGCAAACATTGACAATGCCGAGTACATGAGACAGACTCAAGGTACTGTCAGATATGTTAACATTATCAAAATAATTCCTGGCAAAATGGATGTGGGTTTTTGTTATCTGATTCTCATTATAGCAGCCCTTCCGGTTGGTATTTCCAAAGGAGGGTTATCATTTTTCAGATTTGATGAGGGCGGTGACATGCACTTTAATTCGTCGTTACTTCCCATATATTGGTCACCTTTTAAGATCTTCTGTTTTTTCATGTATAGTCGGTTTGCCTGTAAAACCACGTGGACCGTTCAAACCAACATTTCAAAGCTGATTCGGAGTGACTGGTTTGCTTCAAACATTTTTTTGTTGGTTTTGGGGATAGTAGTACCGTTTTGTTCCTCAACAATGTCTTTTTCTTATTTTTCAACATACGACACGGTGTGCACTGTCTGCAATGGGCTTTTCATAGTCATCTTAAACAAACACAAATTTGTGACGCGGTATGTTTTCTACATCAGTGTTTGCATGATTTTTGCTTACCTTGAGAGTAATGTCGTGGCTGTGTTTTATTTTGCACTCAATTCGCAAGGATCCTTAAACAACCTAAAACTCACAGCTCTCCGCACTGTAGCAATTGGCCTGACTTTGTCTACAAGTTTTAGTTCTTCCATGCACATCATCCGGAAACTTGTCAAGCCTAGGGAATCGCTGTTTGAAAGTCTTTCAGAAAATTAAACAGCAGCCCCTTTTTACGCAAATTTAGCTTGTTACGTAGATATGGTATATAGCGCAAGGCTGCCTCGTGTGGTCACAAGACGCAGCCTATGGTATCGCCCAAAGGCAGCCTAAAAACAGGTTCAGAAACCCCCAAAGTGAAAGACATGTTGTTACTGGTAGGAATGATAAGTTTGTTTTTTAGAACTATTAGCTTATTGCTTGTAGGTTGTCAAGTAGGTTCTGCAGGGCAAACAAAGAGGAGATACAGCTGAGGCTTTGTATGATCATTATTGATCATTGTCAAGAAAATCTTTATAAGCAAGTTGATGATTTATAGGTTCACCAATGAAGTATATGGTGGTATAATTCCACCACTATGTTATTTAACAATTATTGCGTGAGCCCGCGTTGGATACGAGATACGCGCCTCGTTGGTCATTACCAATCACGTATCCAATAAGGGCGAGTGGAATAATATTGTTTATTAAACTCTCAACTTTCGGTTTTGCCTAATTTTAAGTTTAAGAAACGACCAGAAAATGATTTTATGCGGAGAGACATTTGTCGCATTCATTTCCGCATAAGGTCAAACGCAGGTATAATGCCTGGTAAACGAGATCCAGTGAGCCAATGAGAAAGCTAGGATTGCATTATCCAAGGTTGAGAGTTTAATAAAGATTTGGTTGTCTTGTACTTTTAGAGATTAACTTTTTCAGCGTCTGTGTTGAATATCCGAATTAGTTAAATAGTTTGCCCATATAATCAATGGCTTTTTTAGTTTAGCAAATTTTGAAACAAGAAGCTCCGGTTCATTGAATAAAATCATGACTTGGCCGTTTTAATTAATTCCCCAAGCTATCTTGGTATCAATGACTAGCCCAGCGATCTTAAAATGCTTGCTTAGTTTTCGAAAGCTTTTCATTTTAAATTTTTACTTAGAAATTGGTAAAGAAACCGATGACAAATACATGTTTAGGTCGGCCAATGAAATGTAATGATTACATCTTGTTGATGCCAATACTTCGATTTCGTCAGGGATCGTTTTTAATTATTTTTTAATTACTTTCATATCCATGTCATGCTCATTTTTTTATGTATCAAAACGAGCAATTACAACCTTAAATGTTTCTCAAGGTGGATGTTTTAATTTTGTGGTGAATAGTTCCCTTAAGGCATGATAACTAAGACTTCAATTGGTACTTGTTGTTTGTTATCATCATAGACGATGATCCATTCTGCGGTCATTACAAAAGACTGAGGGTGGAGTGAGTAGCTATATTATGATATTTTAAGTAAGTAATACTTTGGAAATAAAGAGGTAGATTTGTTGTTTTACCCTTGTTCAGCGAGAAGTTTTGGAAGTGACTACCCGGATCTATAGACTAACTATCGGTTTCTTTTCTTTTCTTTTTTTTTTGTTCTTTTGGCAATCCTTGATGATGGATACCCACTGTAAGTAATTACACCCCTCTTTTAGTGTATGACAGGTCACATGATTAAAAATTATGACGGTCAGACCAAGATGGGCTCCTGAGTTGGAATGTAATTACAATTTTGTAATTGGCACCTTAATTATTACAACAAGCTTACGACAGGCTTTTAAGGACGGTGCCTACTAATTAAAGATATTTTTGCCCCGATGTGTGATTATGCAGCAACTGTAGATCTTAACAAGTGTTATTGAAATCCAAAAAGAAAATTGGGGGTAACCACGCATTTTTCAAAGATAATTCATGAATAATATTTGTAAAAAGCTTTAAAATACAAAGCAATGTATGGCGTTCTTTCTCAAATTGAAGCTTAATTATCTCTGAAAAATGCATGGTTACCCCCAATTTTCTTTTTGGATACCAAGAGTACTTATTAAGATCTACTTTCTCCGGATAGTTTTAAACCGCGCAAAAATATCCCTGTATTAGTAAGCATCACCGATAGGAAATCTGAGTGTCTCGAGATGCGCAGAACGTATACGCAATAATAATTGTAGGCTCCTTAATTTACACCAACTCTTATTAAGATTGGCCATTATAGCACAGTCAGTTACTTCACGACAGCCATGGAGTCACTAATGAGATTTCTCTGGATCAGCTCATTCTTACTTCGTGCACTGAATTGATATCTCATGGTTGCTAAGTTTATAAAAACCATCTGAAACTGTATTACGTAATGATCTAATTTTTAATAATAAGATATACCACATGGCAGTGTTTTCAGTTGATTCAGAAGCAAATCACCCCTCTCGCTTTGTTAATAAGAAATTATGTTTATTAAAAGTAGCTATTGTTCATGTGAGCATTGCAACTGTGTGATGTGCGTTTGTACAGGAAATGAATCACAGTTTGACCAATGATTTCTCCGCATGAAAGGAGCGAGTTTCAAATTCAGTTAAAATGAAAAATTTTCATCTTCCCAACCGTTGGGAAGATACACTTATCCATAAACAGGATAGTCTTTTCTAAAGTCGTCCATTTCATGCAGCCTTAAGACACAACCAGATCTGCACTCAATCCCATGAATCCCAACATGTTTAACCCTTTAAAACAAAAGATAATTAAGTTAGACCAGTCACCATATTACTTCAGGGTTGGTCAAGGCTATTTTGGGTCCAAACATAGAAGTAAAAAGCAAATTGTAAAAGAAAAGTTACCTGCTTCCCACAAATCTCTCAGGAATATCCTCCAATCCCGCAGCAGTACTAATTAGCTGAGCCTGGGGATGCTGTCTCAGAACCTAAAAGGACATGTCAAACATTTGAACCTCTGTGACCTGACTGAAACATGGAATTAAAAGATAACAAAATTGGCTTAAGTGGGAAAATATTATCTCCTGCATAAAGATAATTGGAGTTCGTTTGGCCAGAAGATGTCAAAAGATTGCAGTGCATGTCTCTGAATGTAAAACAATAAAAAACAAGAGACCAGTGAAGACCAGTAAAGCAAAAAGAAAAAGGGAGAGAATTACAATACCAAACTGCACTGTCGCATGTGTATGGACACAGAGAAGTAAGTGAAACGTTAATATTTCTTTATTTTAGTTAAATTCTGCTCTCATAATATTTTGACATTTTGACATGACATGCAATCATGCTGCAGATACTGTAATGACCTCTTATCTACCATAGTGTATCTGCAGAGAATTACAGTGGTTTCGCCCACAAGACGATTCGCCCGCAAGGTGATTCGTGTACAATCAGGAGGTTTCGCCCACGCATCTTGTAAAGGAAAGAAATCCATCGAAATGTAACTGTTGTAAAATATCGCAACAGAATTCACTCGTGATGCCTGTGTGGCACTGATATTTCTGGCTGTTTCTCTCTACGGAAAAGCGAGTGCGTGCGATTTGTGCATGATTAATGAATTGCGAGTGTTTCCACTTTTTATAGAGGAAGTCTTTTGCAGTAAAGGGCGAAAAGCAAACGTAATTTGCTTTTTGACAAACTCGTACTTTGTGTAAAGTCGTCGCAGACTAACTTGCTGGTACGAGTTAAGCCAATCTCGGCCCCAGAACTCTTCTCTTAGTTGAGGGAGATAAGAACTCTGGGGAACCCTTAAACAAAGTGTCTTGTCTTTAGTTTTCGTGAAGAACAAGCAAAAGCGTCTCTAATTGGTGCATTCATGTTAGCACGAGGAGTGGTCAAGCGCCGTAAGGTTCGAATAGCCAATTTTTGACTACGGGAACCCTACGGCGCATGTTCTCCTACGTAGAGTTTCCCAGAGCCTTGGAGGCTGTGGTAACGAGAATGAATTTAGGAACGCCGGGCTGCGCAGTACGGATGCACAGTAATGAAAATCCCAGAGCTCGTACTCGAAGTCACACTCGTTGTCGATGCTAACATTCTCTACAGTGTCTCTATTTCCCGTGAAAGGACAATGGACAACGGAGCTTGAAAAGAAATGCGTAGCCGTTACTGTACAATTCTTGCAAAAGGACATTTGAAAAAAAAGGACTTTAAAATTACATTCCCCGACGACTTCATCAGTAGAGGAAGCCGGTAAGGGTCACACGTTGTCGCTTCCACTTTGTCGCTTCCACTTTGTCGCTTCCAGGTTATGGCTTCCATGTTGTCACGTTAAACCTAAAGGAGGCGACTGTCTTGTCGTACTCTCACTGATCGAGAGCATTGCTAGTCTTTGAAGGAGTACTATCGTAGTTTTGTATCCTTTAGGTATTTTCATTTTACGTCCTTCCCCCCTCCCTCATCTTCCAAGTTGTCGCTTCCACGTTGTCGCTGCCAAGTTGTCGCTGCTGAGTTGTCTCTTCCGATTTGTCGCTTCCATGGTGGGGGGTGGAAGAGGAGAGTGTACATTACCTTAAAACAGCTATAGAAATGAGATTAAACTTCCTAAATTGCCCCCTCCCCCTGCTCTTAACGTCAACGCGACAACTTGGAAGCGACAACTTGTGACCCTTATCGGCTTCCGTAGTAGCCGAGTGCTTGAAGACAAATTGCAGTAAAATCGAAGTAGCAGTGACTTTTCTAAAAATAGTTAATACCGAAAACTGATGGTCCACCTTCTGTTGAATATCAAGTTTCATGTTTGTGGACTTCTGGTAGTGTTCAATCCGTGGCCTTCCCAGCTAGCGCAGGTCTCTTTTGTGTTTGCGTTCGCTGGGTTGACGAGTACGGGAAAGAGACCTCTTCTATGGGTTGAAGCTCACTGTGTTGAGCATGCGCAGGGGTTACTTAGTGACCCAATCCTCACGTGATACGTCATGTTGTGTGGGCTCACTTAACACAAGCGGAATCACTGTAAAGTAATTTGCGAGACAAAGCGAGCTCTTGTCCCAGTCAGCAAACATATCATGGAGCATGCGGTTTGAAGAGCGTCCGCGTGCAAGGTTGTGGACTGCGGTTGGATCAAAGTGAGTTTCGACCCACGCTCTTTTCCCATACTCGTCAACGAACGCAAAAAGAAAAGACGCTTCTGCTAGCAGGAGAGCAGTGGCTTTTTGTGAAACAAAAGAAACTACGGGCTATAAACGTACGTTACGCCCTTCGAACTCTGTTAATGATAGGTGTATGCAAGCAAAGGGGAAGTGAAACGGTATTACCACACTACGTAAAGAGAGAAATGGGAAACATGCGCTTGTTATCACTTAACATATTTATCTCTCTAAATAAAAGCGACAACAATTACTTTCTTTTCAAGTATATAGAGTTCGGGAGTGATTCCGTGATTCATGAGCGAATCGAATACCATATAGACCGAATGCATAAATAGCGGCCAAAAATGTATTCTTTTGTTTATGTGCTAATCAGACTCTCACTAGCCTCGCTCTCAAGCAACATTTCTTTTGTATTTTGTCCATGTAAACGAGGCTAGTAAATCTCGTTAGCACATAAACAAAAGAATATTAGTTGGCCGCCATTTATGCAATCGGTCTATGAAGGGCCATCTTAAATTTCATCTCAAACAATATCATCAACTTAAATTTACGCCCTCTGCATACAGACTCCTGCTATCATATATGCTTCGTTCTCGGGATTCAATATACTTGCATAAATCCCATAATACACCTATTTTACCCCCCAAAAGTCTGCATAGGCATTGTTTTCGACTTCTCTTGGGACATTTTCATTTCCCGGGAGAAATTGCAAACAATGGTTATGCAAACGTTTTTTTTATCTTCTTGAGGGGGGGGGGGGGGATGGGAGGGGAGGTAATAGAGGTGTATTATGCAAGTATGCATGCATGCATGTATGTGCAAGTAGTGAATGGAAATTTAATCATAAATGCCTTCCCTTCTTAATTATCTGCATGGAACATTGATTTTGACAAGGGAAATGGTTTTCTCGACGATAATTTTGCAGTCAGTTGCAATAATCATCTCCTCTTTGTATCAATATTCTCCATACAGAAAACAAATGCACGAGTGAGCTGCCTTCAATTTCAAATGCGTGCGCGTGATCCTACTCGTTTTTTTTTTCTGTCTGAGGTCAATTTCTAAGAGTAATAGACATGACTTTTTATTAATTGTGGAAAACGAAGAGTGTTTTAAATTCGTTTCATATTGGCCTGCAGAATTATCTATGTTTTTCTCAAAATCTTAAATTTTTCTATATACCCTAAAGGGGAGATCTGGAGCGAGCCAGAATGAGGAACATCCACTGGTTGCTGTGGTGACCCAAAGAGTCTCTTGCAGACTTATAAATCTCATCTGAGTAAAGCTAATTAACCTTCCACTAGTTCCGATTTTCACGACATTGAATTAGTTTTGGTCGTGTTTTGCGGTCGCTTGTTGGCTTTGAGCTAGCCCTTCCTCGTTGTTAGTTCATAGCTCATATATAGGAGATGAAGTATGGATGGGATCTTTGGGAGACTGTCACTGTCGCACATAAAATATAACTTATTGTGGCGATTAAGGAACAAAACCTCTAACTTAGTCAGGGATGTTAACATTTTCAAAGTAATCAGAAATCAAGATTGTCGAGAACATCCTTCTCGTCCTGTTATTTTGAAGGCAAATGCGGTAAAACCACCTTAAATTCCTTTCATGAGTGACTCAAAAGCTGCCACTTAAATCATTAAAACATTTCCACCTCTCTCGAGCACAATTTTTTTTAGGAGGTTATTTAAATCATTCACAACAAACCAGTTTACAAATTTAAAAATTAAACATACTTAGTAAAGGAAAAAAAAAACATCCCATAGTGCACTTCATAACGTTCGGTTTTTTTTTCTTCAATCCGGGTATATATTTTAAACACGGTCACCTGGAGGCTTCCAAAATAGATCTTTGAGGGAATTAAATCACAGTTGTTTATATCCTGTTTCTGGTAAGGGTTGTCCAACTGAAAAACTGTTTCTAATAGTAGACTTTGGCACATTATGCTTTTATTTTTTGCTATTATGCTATTGCTTAATGCTCAAGATTTTTGCTATTATGCTCTTATGGCCTTGCTAAAATGCTCGAAAACTCCCTCAATACATCCACAGTAACAGCCACTTTTTTTAATTAAAAAAATGTTTAAAAAACGTTTTAACAATTTTTTTTTAAATGTCTAGTTTTGGCAAGAAACCTCTGAATTATATATAACTTTGGCTGTTTCTCGGTGAATTTTATCCCTTCAGATAAGTTTTTTTTTTTTCATGGTAGAAATTTCTTGCTAAAATCTTGGTATTATGCTCGATGCTTTTGCCTTGCTTTTATGCTCAAAATAATGCTAGCATTATGTCCCAAAGCCTATCTCATAGGCCATTTCCGAGTTCATGTCTGTCGAGGCCAAGTGCAAAGTTTTTCATCACAAAAACTTCGCGCTTAGACTCGCTTTGAAGAGGAGGCAGACATGAACTCAGAAATGGCCTGTTGTCCTTTAATATAATGCTGTTTAGAATTCCCCCTCCCCTACACTATTTCTCTCGATCCCCTTGGAGACACAACGGGATAACATCAGATAACATCCACTGAAATCCCACGCGACATTTCCTTACGTTTTATACAAGGCATTTTCCCAGCTCTTAATAATTCATATATGTAAGGTAGAACTAATTACCATCACAAAACCTTCGCACTTGGATTCGCTTTGAAGCG
>NC_090889.1:14965426-15035426 GCF_036669925.1 Montipora capricornis
TACGTTTACGATATACGGCGATTGAAAGCCATTGCTTGCAAGTGTAGGTGCGTGCATGTAAACCTCCCTACGAATACACTTGCATGACTTGTTATTATATTTTCTCACTTCCGTGTTGTGGGTTAACTGATTTTCGTTTTTGACAATGAAGAAAATGGGCTATAATTTTGTGGGATGAATTATGTTACAGAGAGGATTTAACATGACACATATTTACATGTGAATTTGTATGACTATAGAATCGTATATTTAACCATTGAAGTTCAACACAGCTATATAGACTTCGTTTATTAAAACGTGAAGCAGTCAGTGGAAGTTTTGAATCCAATTAAAACAAATTGTTTACCATGCCCCTTTGTCGCTCGGCTAATGCTTGAAGTATATCATTTTAAAGATATTATCTACAATAAAATACTCGACTGAGGAATCGAGGGTAGTGACTACTTTGCGTTGCAGCCTTAACGATGGCAGCTATGAAATGATTGCAACTACAGATCAGGAAAATCTCTAGACAAACAGCTGTTGAAGTATTGTACGTCCTCGGCAAGAATAGAGGCCTTAATGAGCACGCTAAAATAATTTCTGAAATCATGCAATTTAATACCTTGCTGCTATCTTCATGTCACCGCTGCTTGCGTTGCATTTATAATCTCTGTTGGACATGTCCTCCTAAAATGTAACTAAACCTCTCATGTTATTTGTGTTCTACGACGTTAAGGAAAGCAATTATGCTCTTATCTATCCCGATTTCCTTTAAGCAGATCTTTAATTTTCCGATTTTGATTTTATGTGAAGCCGATTTTGGCACAATAACAGTCTGATTCTGATACTTAACCTGCGGTGATAAGAAACTAAACTATCGCACTCTGTGCCATTCTAATATTTCATGTTTTCGATCGCCTGTATACGAACAAGAAAAGTAATGTTTTCTTTTCGTTAATACTTTAAACGTGTTTTTCAATATTTTCCATTTCTAATCGCCTCTTCAACAATGATAATAATACGCAGAAATATTAAGTGATTCTTCTTTTGACGCCGTATTGTTCATGAAAAAAATAGGAAGAGCGGCGACATATTTCCTAAGCGAAGTTTGTACGATATTTAGCGATTGTTTTTTACATTGTATGTTTTTCATAAGCATTTTATAACTTTGATCGATCTCTCTGCCAAATTGTGCCCCAAGAGTCTGGAAAACGTGACAACCTTATGTTATAAGAAGCAGACCATATGTTGCTATGGTTACAAATATTGTCTAGTTTAACATAAAAAATATCAGCATATCCCACTTTCACATCAATTTCGGGTGACATTTTTGTGATTTTGTGTGCTACTAGAATTAGGCTTTTTAAATTTAAACTTCCTTGCGGTTTATCTAGAAACAAAATATTATTCGACCAGACTAAGTTGTTTCGATTCAGAGAAACCCACGTCATTTAAAAACATAAATTAAGACCCACAATTGAAATACTTGGCCAATCACTAAATTTCATTGGCTTATCTTTCTGAAAGTTCCTTATCTTTGTTTGAAATTTATGTCTTCTTTGCAAAAAGCGATTACAGACTTAAAAAATCTTTTCGGTTTTTTGCTATGAATATGTATAAGGTCTGGCACTCGTTGCCAAAATATTGAAACGCGGTATAGATGATATCACCCGTTTGCGACAATAATGTAAAAAAAAAAGGATTAAAAAAGTTGCTTTCTCGTGAACGTACGACGAACGAGTAAGCCAAATGAATTCCAAAGGGAGGAAAATGGCGGGAAAAAGCGAGCGCGAGTACACATCCGGGGCCTACAGTCAAAATTTGAGTTTATAATTTACTCGGTGATAATTAATATGAAAGATATGTGCGTTCAAACTGAAACCCATAAGACAAAATGAAATTAATATTGTTCTTCGGAGTGAAGACACCAGCTCAACAAGTTCGGAAACGAGTTTTTTTTGGGAAAAGTATTCTTCGAATTCGTTAAACTGAATTTCTGATAAAGAATTTTAATATAAACCATTCAACTTTCGCAACAACTGGCTATAGGCCTTAACAATCTGGAATTACTTTAATGGGCATTACTACTGGAGTATATCGTGACTAATACATTATAATGGTAATTTTTCGTGTCAGAACAAGAAAAATCACGCCCTCGTCCAAATTTCAAGCAGTGCCGCATCGTAAGTTCAAAAGGCTCAGCACGACACCTTAAAAACTGTCCTGAATTTTCCCAAACTAACTTTTTAACAAATGCTTACCACAAAAAAGTTGTTAAATATTTCTAAATACTTGTAATATTACAAAAAGAATTAAACTATCTTTCCAAAAAAGATCCCGTGTCACCCTTTCGTGAGTCATTGTTGCCAACAGCTACCAAAGTGCGTCTTAGCGTTATGTCTTTTTTTCGTGACGTTATGTTCGTGTATCGTGTTTTCCTGAGCTGCAGTGATCTATAAATTTGTGGCAAGCTTCTCTGCATCCACATTCAAGCTCCAGCAAGGAAAGCTAGGGAAGCACTGATCTGCTAACATCAAATCCGCCTTTCAACCAAGGTCTTGATCTACGCTTAATTTGGCCATCGAAATTTTTCGGTAAGTTAATTCTAATACAGCTAATAACTCACTTATTAAAACTTAGACTTTCCAATTTTTTTTTCCTATGCAGTAGACCCAGAACATGTGATTCGAGCTTCAAATTTAATCGTTTCATTTTCAACATTTCAAGGCCATACTCTTCTCAGCTCGATTTGTGTTTACTTCTAAGCCAAATCGGAATCCACAAATAGGCCAAAGCTCGGCAAATAAAAAATGATTTCCCTTCCTGGTTTTGGGAAATTATTCATTATAATTAATATTATGAAGTTAAAAACTGAATGTCGTCACCTTCTGACAAATTTGGGCCAGAAGACTTGGAAGTTGCTCCATTACGATTTGGAGGACAAATTTTGTTTATTTTTTCATTTAAATTCAAAGGCATTTAGAAAAATGTCAATCCAACCCAATTTGTAACACTTTTCAAAAATCCCCTTCTCGTCTTAAATTTGAACTTTTTTCGTTACAGAACTTTATTCGAGCGTTGATCAAAGAGGAACATTACAAGGCTCATGGACATGAATCCAAGCACCTTCCAGAGCAAAGACGAGCTTGAGTTTCACGTTGCACCAAATTCGTCGAAGAAACCGAACACGGAAGTAATCGCCTCTGTGGCTAATGAACTCAAAAACATTGGGGACAAACTCAACGAGTCTTATAATCTGCCTTTCGTAAACAAAGCTAAATTCGCCAAAGCTTTGTCTTGCATGGTGTTAGAGAACAGCATGGATATTTTTGTTGTCTTCTTGAAATCACAAAGATAAATGAAACAGCAAAAATATGGGATAGAATGTGATTTTTTACTTTCATCGTTGTGAAAGAAAACACAGAAAAGGATCGGTTGACTCAGAAAAACGTTTTCTGGAGTATCTGAGATCGTTCTCCACTGACAGGTCTTCAACAAACTTTGACAGGAAAGCACAAATGTGACTGCGGAATCCGCAAATGAAGTCTGTCGATGAAATTACGAAAATGAACTTATGTGAGAAATAGTCAAGTTTTTCACATTCAATAAACACTGCAATGATATTTCAATGGAAAAGAATATGAAGATAGTTCGCCTCTCAAATCGTGAAAATTATTTGTTCTATATATAATATTTTTTACCAGTATAAATGAACGTTCATCGCTGAAATTCTGTAGCAACCTAAACTTGCATGATTTGCATAACCTTTGCTTACAGCTGTAAATTAAATGTTATTCTCCAAAAGTGTAGATCCTAAGTACAAAAGAACAAAGATGTGTTAAAATGTGCCAGCCAATGGGACAGTCGTTTTATTAAAAGTGTTACTTATGATGTATTTTAGCCACCCTTTGTGCCAACCTATATGAAACCATTAACAGACTGAGTGAATTTGGGAAGAAATTCTATTGGTCAGTTCACCACGCATGATAACAAGCAAAATTGTTTGTTCTTTATTTACCAGAATTTTTACACATGAAAATTCATAACCTTATTCAGATCAAAGCAGATTAACTTGAAAATAATTTTCAAGCTTCCTTACCCGTTGCAGAGCTGGTCACCGGCACAAATGATTTAATTCGAAAAAGCTTAGTTGTGAATTCATCAAAAAATGGTGAATACGAATAAACAATTACACTGAAATACTTAGACATTTATATTATATAGAGTTTTCCTGAAGCCT
The DNA here is from genome assembly GCF_036669925.1 of Montipora capricornis. Lineage (NCBI taxonomy): Eukaryota > Metazoa > Cnidaria > Anthozoa > Scleractinia > Acroporidae > Montipora > Montipora capricornis. The sequence goes on from NC_090889.1 coordinate 14,969,649, forward strand.
ACCGTCACTTTCTTTAGAAAAACTGTTTCTGCTAAATCGGATTTCGAATCCAGGGTAATTTTGATGGGTAGAAATAAATCCTTGCCAAGACAGCGAAAAGCTCCAGGAGTTAAGAAAGCGATTTCGGAAAATAATACAACTGGTTAGGAATTAAAATGAATTACCTTTGGTCGCAATGGAAAATCTTTAGACCAAGTACAGTGAATACAGCTTTTGAAATGTGAAAGCCCTTTGCAGGCATTTCAGTTTGGGATTTCGGTTTTGGCAACAGGGTGCAAAGGAGGGCTAATTTCGCGGCTAGTTATGATTAAAGATACACCTCACGTTTTTTCCCCAATTTCGAATCCGTCGTACATATAGACTAAAAGTGGATGGTTGCTAGGATCAATGAGTGCTGTACGACCTTGATTTTTCCAGGTAAAGTTGAGACATCTATCCTTTCATATCATTTCGATCTTTTGGCGCTAACGGTAATTTTTGTCGGCATTTTTACGGCTAGTTTGAAATTGTTATGAAGTTTCACGGCTGACAGCCTCTAACAACTTTACTTCAAGCATAGACTATCGTAAAGAAAAAAATCACCAACAGTCTTGCCGTGAACAACCGACCCCTCGTCTAAATGTAGGAAAAATGTGGTACTCTTACAAATACAGGATATTTTACACAAAAGATCGTGCAATGAAGGGGAAGCTCGCTTTTTATTGTCTAATCGTGTTAGTTATCATGACGACACCTATATCCTCACATATGAATGATAAAAACAATATCTTCACTGTGCGCGGTGAACCATGCCAAGTAATTCGGCGAATAAATTAACTTTGATTTGTAGCTCTACACGATGCGTAGAAGAAGGCATGCAGAAAATCATCCAAACATCCTGAGAAAATCGAGTTTTCGGACGCCTGCGAGAATAGCCACAGTGATGTACTACATGTAGCTCTTTCCCGCATCCCACATCCCGTATCCCACAAACCCGCAACCTGTCCCCATGGGAAATCCATTCCACAGTGTCGAGGGTGGTCTGGTATCGAGTTAACATCAAGTAACCGCAAAAAAGTCACTGCAAGGAAATGCTTCTGTAAAAGAAGCGCCAGAAAATCACCGATTATGAAATAACAAGGCAAAACCACCATGTCTGGCTTCAAAAAGCTATTTAGGAAGAAGGGTTCAAGCACAAAGAATGCCTTATCCACGGAAGACGTCAGTGAGGCAGGAAGTATCTCGTCCGGTTATTCCATCGCCAAGGATAAAGATTTGCCAAAGCTTCATAAGGCAGTGTGGACCGGGGATTTGGCCAAAGTCAAACAGATTGTTAAGAAAGGAGACATCAACCAGCTCGACAGAGAAAACAGGTAGCTTATAAGACCAACAAGTCTTACATATAATTGGCGATGAATCGAAATCTTGCACGATATCAATTAACAGCCCTGTTCGTTGGTTTCTGTAGCAACTCCGTTGGCGTCCTTTGCAACTCGCAAATGTCGTTCGTGTTTTCGTAGTTACTTTTGTGTAGATCTCGGACAAGTTCTATAATACGAGAATTTCCATTTGATTTCTTAGGTTTAAAAGCTCATGGAACCTTCTGAAATCGATTGTTATTATATGTTATCAGCATTCAAATTGCTCTATTTGACTGTTTGTGTTTGACTTTTTGAACCAATTTAAGCTTATTTGTTATTCTTTTTTTTTTATGAATTAGAAGCTTGAAATATTTCATCGATATCGTCACCAATTGTTATAAATTATTGTAGCATGCTAACGAACGGTGCAAATCCTCGATCAAAAATGTTTTACGAGTTGAAGTACATTGTCGTTTTTTAAGTCAGTCTATATGTCAAAATGGTCATTAACATAAACCTGATAACTTAATTATTATTATCCTATCCGAAGCTAATGATGCAATTTAGCTGTATTTAAGCTCTTATTTCTTTTTCTCGCTCTCAATCCAAGCTACGTTCAGAGAAATGTCTTTAGTAATGGCTAATTTGTGGGTAATTCTTTTATCAATTTTTTCTGTATCGTTGCTTAACAATGCAAACTTGAAAACGGTTTTGAGTGCTCATTGTATTCATCAAGTTATACACACACAGAACTAAAATATACTGGGTGCTAAGTACACAAAAGCATTGTTGTACAAGTTGGACAAAGAAACGAGACTAAGTTAACTAGTTTGAATGTAAAATTAATCAGGTTGTCTAAGTTATGCATCTTACATTGTATGCCTCCAATTTCACCCATTCATACCTGAACTCAATCCCATTGACGAATGTGTCTGGAGTTAGAAAGAGTAAAATCAATAATGTCACTCTCACCTGAACTGGAAGGTTTACTATGTACTGTAACATGATAATGATTATTGTTTGTCCAAGTTCATCCCAGAAGGATTATGTACCTCAATGGAATTTGACCATCTGGGTAAAAGTAATCTTGAGAAGGACTGTTGGTACTAGTGACTGACGTTTCGACAACCTTAGCGAAAGTCATCTTCAGAGTCAAGTGGTGTTTGGAAATTCAAATGAATGTAGAGATGCTCTGGTAGACCTGTGTTGTGATTGGTAGTGGTTTTGAGGATGGTGATTAGTGCATTACGAGATCTGGTTTGTAAGTGAATGTTGAAGTAGACTATCAGACGATCAAATTACATTGAGATATGTAACTCTTGGGTTCATTTTCTAGGATTATTTATTTTCTGAAGATCATCCCCTCTTTGCACTTGAGTGATTAAATGATAGAAAATCTTACAGCTTGTGGCTGAATTCAGAGTGTTTTGACTTCTCATGGAGAGATATATAATATTCCATTGTATTCACATTCCTCAGAACTGCCCTTCACTTGGCTTGTGCCCAGGGAAAAGAAGATATTGTGAAATTTCTCCTGAAAAACAATGCCAAGACAAATCTTTGTGACAACAATGGTCGCACACCATTAATGAAGGTACTGCATTACAGGTGTAGCTTCAAAATTATGCTGTCAGTATTCATTTATTGAATAAACCTAAAGTTGAAGGGAAAATACAGCTACAAGGGATTGAAGACAAGGGCTGATAGAAAGATGGTTGTAATAATAAATTAGTTCAAATTTTAAGCCACTATTGTAATTTTGAGACCTTGAAACATCACTTATGTCCAGAAATGCAAAGTTGTATACTGTAATAGGCCTCATCACAGTTTTGGAAGTCATCTTGAAGGGTAGGCAAACTTGTCCGAAATATTAAACAGTGTTTCTATGGGAATCTGCATGAAACTTGAGAAAACCTTGACTACAGACAAATTTGTGAATGGTAAACTTTAGCTGCTAACGAAAGGATTTTACTGATAAAATTTGAGGATCCTACCTGTGCTAGAATTTGACCAGCGAAATTTTAAATTTTGTCATACAATTGCTTGGAATTTATGCTCATTAAGGTATGTGTTTGTGGCAAAAAATTACAGAACCTTCCATGTATGCCAGGTCAGCTTTTTGTTTTTTTTAAGTTGACTGCTGACCAGGTACTGGGTTTTGCTTGGATCACAGGCTCATGTCAGGTTAACTTACTACAAGAATAAACAACCTGGGAGCTCTGCTTTTAGGCTTGGCTTTAGAAATCTATATACATTCAGGGTTCTTCCTAGTTTTCAGCGCAACAGGTATGGCACCTTTTCAAACCAGTAAAGCAATTGGTTAATGTTGGATGTTCTGCAAAGGATAAGCGACTTCTGAGCGTTTGCAGGCGGTAATAAGTGCTCTTACAAGCGGTAAATTTTATTACCGGTTACCGCCTGATAAGAAGAACCCTGACATTACCGGTAGTTATGGCGACCACTGTGAAAGGGTGGAAGACTTTTTATATAACTTCACAGACTCTAGGGTTACTTTTTTCAAGGAGATTGAAAATAGTCAACTGTTTCTAATAGATGTAAAAAGAGAAACCAACAAAGACTGTTTCAAAGTGAGCCACCGACGATGCTGAATTTGACATGTTAGCTCATTCCAATGGACTGATTGGTGATGAAATTTGATTCTTGGAGTGCGCAAGTTATTGAAAGGTGCAATTATAATGCAATGTTTGCAGGTAGTTGAATGTCAATTTCTTGCCTGCACTAAACTGTTGCTTGATAATGGAGCCGAGGCTGATGTAGTGGACGTCAACAACAGCACATCGCTTCACTTGGCAGCAGCTAATGGAGATGTTGATACTGCCGGGCTTTTGTTGGAGAGAGAAGCAAACATTGATGCTCAAGACAAGGCAAGATAATTATCATTAATTATAATTTAAAATACTACAGTAACAATGATTATTATGTTACATTTCAATTCACCATGCCTTCAACAAGGCATATTCAAAATATTATCAATGGGTATTTTACACTTGACATTGATTTCAAGAATAAATCACAGATAATTAAGCTGAGCACATATGTATGCTCTGCATACACCTCCCCACTCCCACCCCAAACAAAAAACAAATAAACAAATAAACAAAAACATAATCAAAGGAAAAAAAACTCAGATTAAGGAAATGCACAACTTACAAAATAATTAAAGTAGTTCACATTGGTGGAAGGTATGTGTTCTTGACTATCACTCCATCGACCCACTTTCTCAATTAAAAAAAAAAAAGAAACTGCATTTTACAGTTCTTTCATGTACCACCTGGGGCTTTTCAGTAAAATCTGAGGTTGCTGGCTCAGGTTTGAGAATATATAACAGACAGACTATTGTCTTCAATATGAACTTTAATCTTAGGTTTGAAAAGAAACCCCGCAACTTCTCTGATGCATTTCGTCAGCGGCTGGTACAAAGCACAGGTCATTGTTTTACCAATACAGAAAGTATATCCTAAACATTCATAAAAGCTAACCTGTGACCTGTGAACTGTGTTTTGTACCTGCCGTTTTCGTCAGCTGTCAGTGCTTATTTAAACCAGTAGATAATTCCCTATCTGACTTGTGTACAGTATCTTGAACATGCATTACAAGTGTGCGTTCATGTATTATACACTGTTTTGTAATTCCAGACACGTTTAAATTTTCAAATTGCTACTCAACTGAACCATTTCCTTTACAGGAAGGCTTTGCACCGTTACATGTAGCTTCATCTCTTGGAAACTTGGAGTTTGTAAATTTCTTGATTAACGAAAGAGCAAAGATTGATGCAGTTGATGCTTATGGAAGGTACAATAAACTATTTGACTCTCATGGTTTGAAAAGAGGGTTTTTTAAATGATAATAGTGAGACTTTCATTCCTGTACAATAATTAATCCCAGGTATGCCAAGTACTGAAGAATTCAAAAGTCTGATGTCTAGAGACACTAGAGATGAAACGTTACTATCTAGCCTGCAAGCATGCTCTTTTGCAATTGTCATGCGTGTGGCAAAGGCGCGAGAGGATTGTAAACTGAAGAGCCTGATCACAGGCTTAAACTTATCTACAATTTTTTTCCTGTTTTAATTAATTTTTTAATAAAATTAAATCAAAGAACCAATGCAAGAAAAGTGAAGGAACCCTTTGGCTATTAAAGTGGGTCATACAATCATGTAGAGCTTGTCTGCCTGATATGGGCAAGTTAGAGATTTTGACTTTTTTCTAGGCCTGAACCTGGGATAAACATGTACCAGAATGAAAGGTATACTGACTGAATTACGTTAATATGCACCTCTCTAATACCAGAATGAAATGCATACCTGTGATTGATTTCACACAAATGCCCCTTAAAGACTCTAAAACAGGCTTGGGTCACATTCCACAAGTCAAGACTGGAAGTCCTTTTTCCTGTTCCAAGGTGTTCAGTTGGTAAATGTGGTTAAAGATGGACTTGAAACAACTTTTTGTATGTAGAGGGATCAGGTCTAGGAAGTGCTTTTGTGTTCTTTATATTTATCTGTATCACAGTGACTTTTACGCAAACCTGTGACCTGTGTTTTAGACCCTCCGCTGTAAAACTTTGAAATGTTGAGACACATTAATTAATTTTGTTGTTGAAAAATTGCCTATTAAATCTTGTCCCATTGAATGACTATGAAGCCTTCGGCATTTTGTGTAATTTATAAATCGAACAATTTGTTCTTGATTAAATGTTTGTAGGTCGTCATTAATGACAGCAGCCAGTGAGGGACACATTGCTATTGTGCGGCTGTTTTTGCAGCACAATGCCAACACGGAGCAAAAAGATTCTCAGGGATGGAAGGCTTCGGATCATGCTGTCATTAATGGGCACCACAGGTGAGCCAAGCATACAGGGATACTAATCAGGCACAATTTCAAGGATTAACCCATTGACTCTCAGGGGTTCCCCATTGATGAGTAAAATCGTCCGGCATTAGACAGAGTCTGGCCAGTATACTGTAGGTTGGTTTGGGTGTTAAAATGTGTATTTGAGCCTCAATTTGAGATTGCAAATAGAATGATCAATTCAAGGTGATATGGACTTGACTGAATAAAATTTTATTTTCATCAAAATGTTTTTTTTCCAACTCTTGAGCTTCTAAAAGTCAGGGTGCTGCTGAAACCGAGAGCAGCTTATATACTGGTCATTGCAGTATGTGAAGTAAAAAAAAAAAAAAGCAGTACTATGAGAGTAGATTGTAACTGAGCTAATATCGAGAACATGGAATGGCGTATTTTAGTTTTGCTTCTTCCTCTGGACAGTACAGCTACCTTTATCCACCATAGGGACCCCTCTTAGAAACTGCCACCCACAGGTGTGCAGTTAAAAACAGCTGTTGTCATTATTCAACCATTACCTATCATTTTTGTAGTGTTGCAAACATCATCGAAGAATATGAAGACCAACAAGAGCAGGCAAGAAACGAAGCCAGAAGTATAAAATCAAACCAGTCAACACCAAGCAAGAGAAAAGATTTGTCTGGGTTTGCAGGTCAATCTGCAACAGCAACTAATGAAATGTATTTCTCATTTGGAGGTCCTGTGGCTGATGAGGAAGGTAAGCATACTGCAAAAATAGATAAACCATAATGATATGATAATTTTCATTATCCTGAAACTTATGGGGTATAATTAATGTTGGGCATGATGATGGGAAAGGGGGGCGGGGGGGCTGGCTTTCACCCCTAATCTCCACTCTCTAATGGTTAAAACTGAAATAATTGTAAAGATGTAAGACTAACAAAATTAAAGATTTCTATTAGTTTTTTCGTGGTGTATGAGAACATTTTCATTTCATAGTGTTGACATAACTATAATCATTAATTAGTATGATTATTACAATTATATTTAAAGTGGCACCCATAATAAATAATAATAATAATAATATAATTATTATTATTATGTTTTCAAATATTGTGTAAAACCAGAGGGAAAAGATTTTATTGTTCCACTAAAACAGAAATTAAAAATAACTCTAAGACTTGCAAAACAATGCTTTGTAATATTGTGGACTGAAGGAATACATGTAATTCTGTGTGTTTTTGTTGTTGTAGACTGGATAAACTTAGACACTAAAGCGTGCAGTGTGTTGTGATCTCACTTGAACTTTATTGAACTTGAACTTTATTGTCACAATATAACATTACAATTCTTAACTTTTTTACAGTTGGCCCACAAATAGTAAATCTAATCTAGGCGGGTTAACTGTGTACAATACCTCTACTACAATTTTTTCTTTCTTTTTTGAACGTTTTCTGTTGTTTCAGTCTATAACTTTGTAATGAAATGAAAACAATGGAGTGTAAGGGTGCGTTCCTTTGGGATGATCCGAAAGGATCATTGATCCAAGATCACTTGGATCACGGTGTATCAAAGGAACCGGTGAATCCACTCGGGGAAAGGATTCTTTGGTTCCTTCGATGCACGGTGATCCAAGTGATCTTGGATCAGTGACCCCGTTTGGATCATCCCAAAGGAACGCACCCTATTAAAGTGTGCATATTCTTAGGAGCGCTCATCTTGGATCAGTGATCGTTTTTTCGGATCATCCCAAAGGAACGCACCCTACATTATGTGTGTGTATTCTTAGGAGCGGTCAAATCACCAGTTTTTTTAGCAAATCAAACCCCAATGATGTACTGGTGCATTTTTCAAACTGAATCTGTGGAGTTTCTCCAAATTTCATGAAGTTCAACAAAACGTAAGATTTACACGCAACTCCCCGGCACAATTTTAATTCTTATCATCACTGTTATGAGAATAATACTAAAGCATGATCATAATATTTTCGTGCAACTGATAGGGTATAACAGTGTGTCAGAGAAAGAAGATCATTCTGTCAGCCGGTAAGTAACTAAGTTTTACTTAACCCTTTCACTCCGGTGGGGTTCCCCATTGACGAGTAAAGTCATCTGCCGTTAGACAGAGTAAAATCTAGAAGTGGCTCTCTTGGTAGTGAAGGGGTTAATAGACAAGCTAATTTCATGCTGCTCCGTCTTAAAATAATGGAACTTACAAAGTTACTGTTCAAGACCCTTTTTTGACAGAAACTCATATGTACTGTAACATGGAAAAAATATTAATTTTGTATCTAGAAGTCCTGCCACTGCAATCTCTCAAAATTTGTAAATGTCCCAAGATGTGACAAATACCTTCAATTCTAAAAAAAGGTCATTTACATATAGCAGTCGTGAGGCGAACAGCAATAACTTATTCATATTTAATTTTATTATTAAAACTTGAATTCAAAGACTTCAGGGTAGTTGTGATATCCTGAGTTAAAAAATTAATTTGTGAATTTGGAATCAGCATAAGATCTATACTTTTTGTCCATTCATTGAACCCAAACAAAAAAAAAATTGACAGTGTCTGTGGAAGTTACATGTAAGATGCTTTTTAATCCAGAAAGTTTAATTTATGCCACCTTAGCTCAAGAAACGTCATTAATAATTGATAATAATTCAACAAGTTAGCTGTTTCCTCCATGATAGTTTTCACAACATTGGAAAAATTGGAGTGGTTTTTAATATTTTTATATAAACAAAATACCTCAACAAACTTCAGTAGCTTCAATAATTTTTGGGTAAGTGTTGACTCTTACACTAAGTGTATATCACCAAATTTATGTTTAGCTATAGATCGTTTAAATGGTCGATTAATCCTCAAGAAAATAAGCTTTACGCAGTTTGATGTGGCTTTATACGTCTGGTTACTGAAAACTGGAGCATTTGTTAAGTAACGTCCTTAAAGCAGGTGAAAGCATTAGCTTTAATAAGCTGAGACAACGAAAAAGTTTTAAAGTGTTTTGTTGCGATTAGTACACCGTTGGAAATTCCAAGAAGCATGACAGCATCTTTTCATGCAGTTATTTTGAAGGCCGGCTATTTTTAACACTGTTGTTTGACGCACCACGATATCTATTGTTGATATCGTGTAGTGGGGTTTAAAGGATTGTTTTTAGGAAATTTCACTTAGTATTTCGTTGCTGGCCAGGTTAAACTTTGCATTCCGAGATCCTTAAATAGTAAATGTTTTTTTTTTTTTTTTTTAGTATTAACTTATAAAAGGAGCATTCTTTTCAATAATTTTTTAGTTCGGTTTTTTTAGAAATTCACAAAGACCACGTTCAATTCATTTCGTGAGTGCTGCTCAGTGAAGCAATTAGCGTAGTCCAAGTAGTAAACAACTTGTATGGTTTTTTTGTGGAAAGCACCTTCCACTCCCCACCCCCCTTAAAAAACGTACATTATGTTTTATTAATAGCCCACTTCGATATGTTAAAATCAATCCTAAACAAAAGGTATCATCTCGGGGCTCTGGGGAATAAACTCCTACAAATCCTTATATTTATTCCCGAGAGCCTGAGATGATGACTTTTGTTTTGGACTGTATTTTAGTATACCGAAAGTGGGATATGGTAGACTGCCAGCAGCCTCTTATGAGTCAGTCAAACCGCCCGCTTTTGTCAGCCTTTCTCGAGTAAATTTATCTTTTAGGTACAGATTTTTTTTCCCGCAAAAAGTATTATGTTCCCCTTGACGCTGCGATAGCTCTGTTTTGATTGGCTTTTGCAACAGTGGGCGTGCTATAGCTGAATCTCCCAAGGGAGGCGTTCTATAAATAAATCTACTCGGAAAAGGGTTGACCCTGGGGTCAAGTATGGGAGATAGAGGCTCCCCTTGACTCCTGCTACTAACACCATTCGACCAAGGATCCCGGAAATTTCAATTAAATATCAAATGGACTAGTCGTTTTCCGAAAAATCCGTTTGGAAAATGTGGATTACCTCCAGAGGTCGCTTTTCTTTCAGCTAATTAATTCTTGCTATGCTCGTCAAAATACAGCACAACTCGTATCAAAAAAAATACCCAGCGATACTACAAACCAAAGCATCGAATAAGATATAGAGAATATTACATGGCTGCGCGGAGATACGAAATTTCTCTTCGAGTGTTGAAAAATATTTCACGAGTGAGCGCAGGGAACGAGTGAAATATTTTCCATCACGAGAAGAGAAAGGCATCGAAAGGAGGGCTTTTACTTCGTGTAGAAGACACACATGACGTAGAACAATAGAACAAAAATCGTGAAAAAATACCTAATCAGAATTCTAAATCTCTTAAGACCCCTAAAGCTTTTGTTACGTCATGTGCGTCTTCTACACGACGTAAAAGCAACTAGGAGCCCTTTTCATTTGTAACCATAGAAACAGTGATTTTTTCACGTGTAAAAATGACATGTTATCTTCACGTGTGAAGATATCATGTTTTTGCGCGAAAGCTCACTTGGTATTTCATTGGTGTTTATATAATAAATATGCATATTCTTTTGTGGGGAAATGGAATAGACGATGCTTTGGCCGTTTGCCCCGCGTTCGAGCGAATTTGTGCAGAGAAATCTCCCATACTGTCATCGACTGACATGCCTGGTTTGATTAGACCTTTCACCTCATCCTATCAATCATAGTTAATCTAGGAATGAGTCAATGTAAACTATTGCTTTGAAATTATTAGTCATTCAGAAGGCGGTGGTGATTCATGGGAGTCCTCGGGTGATGAAGACGAGAACATGTTTGGATCTAAGGCCAAGGTTTGTTTTGCTTTGGGAAGAAACTATAATTGCATTTTATTCATAAATTTTTGGGTCTCCATTGCCTGAGAAACACTGTTCTTTTAGCTTCTACAACAAGTTAAAAAAAAAAAAACATGAAATGTTCATTTGAATATCTTCTCTCACAATACGGAAACGGTGAATATTTAGTTAGAGCTGAAAGCAACTGATGGCTTTTTTCTGTTTATAACATAAATATATATTTTTACAACAATTTACTTGAATTTACTTAAATATGATCGTTAAAGTGTATCTGGCTTCCCTTTTTTGTTTTTAGCGAACAGGTGGAAAACCGAGTCTACTCGCAGCTCTCAATAAGTCATCCAAGCCAGTCACTCGAGCCGGTTCAGATGTTTCAACGCAAAGTGCCAAATGTAAGTCTTGCTCTCTTAATTTAAGGTTACCTGTTTGGTGTTTTCATGAAAGGTTAGGAATAATCGTGAAAAGCGTGGGTTGCCATTATTTTACCGATTATTTCCGAAATTAGGGCCGAATAGCATGTTCTTTGGTTAGGAGCACGAAGAGAATCAGCACTTCATCAGACCGTTCATCGGTGTTGTGCTCTCGATTTGCTCGTGTCTGTTTAAATTAAGGTAAAATGAATTGCGAATCTGTCATCAAAAACAGTAGAAATCATAATTTTGCTATCGTAGGTAATCTTGCCGTTACTGGTCAAAACGTTGGTGTTTTATACACTTCCGGATATCAGAATATCAATAATAATAATAATAATAATAATAATAATAATAATAATAATAATAATAATAATAATAATAATAGTAATACTACTAATACTAATACCAATACTACTACTACTAATAATAATATATGACCTGCTAATCACCTTTTCTCGCAGTCGGAGACTGAATTGCTAAGGGCGCAGCTCAACGAGGTCGGACTGAAGGAGCTGTGCAGCCGGCTATGCACTCGGCCCTGAACACAATCCAAGTATGACCTCGGAGCACAGCACCTCAGCCAGATAAAACAGACTGGGAGTCGATTTTGCGGAGGGTGGAAAACCGGAGTGCCCTAGGATATTCTCGGTTTTCACGTGACGTCACGGCCGCCATGTTTGTGTCCCTAAACAAAAAAAAGGCGGCCATGTTTGTGTCCCGAGCCAATCCTCCGGGAATTGAACTGTACTGTTGTGCAAATGTTTTCTTTTGTTTTCGTTAAAAAAAAAAAAAAAACAACAATACCCTCGGATTAGTAAGACAGATATCGCCTGAAATTCAGCCCACATACGAACCAAGAATGCGATCCCGGGTCCGCAGAGGTGGGAGGCCCGAGCGTTACCACGGGACCATCCTTACTCCCCCTTGTTTGTTTTTTAACTAGCTTCAAGTCGCATTCCAGTCAAAACAGTTGCTGCAAAGACAGAGCCCATTCAAGGTCTGTAAACTAATTATCTTTAGAGCGGTTTTCAATTGAGTGTCGAAAGTAATTAGCTAATTACTTTGGTTTTGCATTACATCACTCAGTGATTGGTTCAAAGTTCTCACGCCATTTTTTTCAACCAATCAGACGAGAAACCAAAACCAATCGTGGCTCGCGCGTGCACATTTTCCCTCGCTTTGTGTCGGCTACTTGTAATTGCTTCGAGTTTTGATTGGTTTACTGGATTGTCTCCGTCCTTTTTGATTGGCCAAAGTATTTACTTGGGGTTTGGTTTTACGACACTCGATTGAAACTCGTTTTAATTAAACAAAATGCTGTTTGGACTTTCCCCTCCCCCACAGTCTTTTTCTCGGTCGCCTTGGATGACATAATAGACCTGTTTTAGCTTGTACGTTTTGTTTTCCTATTTCAGACCATGGGAATTTTTCTTTTGTTTTTTCATGCGTTATGCGTATATATGCACGTACAGAAGACAAGATTTGAAAGAAAGTATTCTCTAGAGTAATATCACGTAGTCTGAAATGGGAAAACAAAATTTACAAGCTAAAAATGTCAAACATTAAATAATACAGAGCTGTAAGCTCCCAAATATCCACCGAAACCTAACGCGACATTTCCTTTCGTTTTACACAAAGTGTATTCCCAACCCTTTACAAGGGCCTGAGTAAACGAAAGGAAATCCTGGGTATATCTGGTACAGAACTTAAAAAATTAACATTCATTTCAGAGAGTAACGACGGTTTGGTCTTTTGACACAGATATGGAGTATTTAGGTCTAAGCACCGATTTCAAGACGGTTATCCTTTTGTAGACTGTGTGGTAACAGAGCGTTTCACCCCCAGAGAGTTCGACCCTTGCACGTTCACCCGACATATTTCGAGTTCGACCCTCAGTCGTTGTTATCATTTCAACAAATCAAGCGACACCAATATGTCGACGATTTTCCCACTTCAGAACTGAAAAGCAACACCGTGACTTAAAGTCAGAGTTGAAATAAAGAGTAAACGAGGTGATTAATTCAGCTTGGAGTACTTTTATCCGGATATAAATGCGTACTGCGTAGCCAGTTTTTTAATTATAGTCGATGTGAATTTAAAGGCAAACTTAAGGCGCTTTCCTTTTGTCAGGACTGGCCGGCCATACCGGTCAATTTGCAAAGAAAATGCAACAATTTGAAGGAACAATTGCGAGATAATCCTTCGCATTTTTCTTAAGGAGTATATATCATCTTCAAAACTTTTTTAATTTGAAAATTTGAAAGCGTTGTAGAGTTAGTCCTTCCAAATGCCTGGTCTGGCCGGTCAGTTCTGTCAAATGGAAAGCGTCCTTAGTTACCGTCATGTTGCAGGATATTATTTACTTATTACGCTTCAAAAAAACGATCTGGCATTTATTGTTTAATGCACATTGGAGGGGGAGGGGGGAGGCGGGGGCGACATGCGGTTAGGACATGGGGTCGAACTCGGAATGAGAGGGGCGAACTCGCCGGGAAGCGAAACGTTCGTAATTCGACTGTGTTAATAATTTAATAATTTCCACAGCTTAGCGAAAAGTTATCAGCGTCCAAAATGCCGTTCTCTTGTACGTCTCCCCAAAGTTTTTGGAGTGGAGTGGCTATTTCAGTAATCCTCACTTTTCACTTTTATCATCCTTTCAAAGCACTTTCAGAATCAAAACCAAATATCGTGAATGAAAGATAATTACTCGAAAAAGTAATGTTTTGTTTGTTAACATTTTTGCATTCTTCTGTGGAGTGGTGGGGGGTAGTATATTTGGTGAGGCTTACGAGCTATTTTGCGTTGAGAATAGCGAAAAAAATTGTCGGCGCCTATTTACAAACGGGAATATTTTCGACTTTTAAAGTTAAAACTTGCCGTTCAAGGTTATGTCCTCTATGGTTGTTTTTAAAACCATATTTTTTTTTTCCTAGAACGCAAGCTCTCTATTTCTGATAGCAGCAGCCAATCACGTATTCCAGTCCGCGTCGCAGGAGAGTCCGGGTCTCCCTCTCCTGTCAAACAGCAAATTCCAGCTGAAACAAGTTCGACGAACAGTCCCGCCATCTCCCAGCAAAGTACACCCACCAGACGAAAACTACCTATCCCCGGTGGAGATAGGCAAGTTGTCAAGGAACCAATGTTAACCAAGAAAGAGGAAAGACAAGCTCAGTCAATGCCATGGGAGAAAGCCAACGACGAAGATTCAGAGGTGTGTGTGTGTGGTTTTTTAATTAGAGAAAGAAGACAATAAATGCCCTGCTATCTTCTTTTGTTCGTCAATCAGTATTTTTTAAGTCATTAGAACAAGGCTTATTGTTTTGGGGGAGCGACTTGTTCATTCATAGCAATTCTCTTTTTAGGACGCCTTATCTGATACAGACGTCTTAGCAGCCTTAAGTGGTGGGAGTACAAAGGTTTGTTCGTACTGCGATTTTCATAATTCTGCGGAATCTCACGTTCAAGTGCTAAGCGCCAAACTGCTTTTTTACTTGCATGAATCAAATTTCCGAAAATAGCCGAGAAGTTCGACTCTGCCTCCGGAAAGTGAAATGAAATTTTGTGTAGATCACTGCTCGAATACCATTATGATATAGGTTCTTCAGTGGGAAGATTCGTACAAATTCCCCCTAACGGCGTCGAGTTCAAATAAAGGAATATATCGTGGGAACCAAAGATGCTGATTGGTATGTTATGATTTCGGCATCCGTGGTTTCGGGTCAACTCTCGGCTTGGCGTCGGATGTTTCATTCATGGAAGCCAAAACGCAGTTTGGCCGATGGCGCTTGAAGATGAGATTCAGCAGAATTACGCAAATCGTAGTTGAAAGACTGTCCGAATAAATAGCTATCAGTTTTTTAGTTATTGTCTAGTTTACAAAGCACAGTTGTAGTACAGTTAGCAGGGTCCGAAATTGCGCCTTCCTGGTCGCCAATGCGACTGAAAATTGAGTACTGGCGACCAGAATTTCACAACTTCCCAGTGGGCGACCTACTATTAAATTCAGAGCCGTTTGCCAACAAGGGGTCTTCCTTTTTATCCTGCCAATGTTTTTGAAATAAAAATGATAGGGGTTTTTCCGTTAACTACCTCCTTAAAGGAAACCTCTACTAAAACAAGAATACAACTTCAAAATAGTTATCATAATGTTTATAATCAAAATTGTTCAAACGTTTTCCAATGGAATCGTTTGTATCCGAAATAAATAAATTTCAGAAACGCTTGTTTTGGTTTTCAAATTTCCTGGGCGCCGCCATCTTGAATAATTGTGACGTTTTATGGTTGCTCTTTTGTATTTGCACAAAGAGCATTTGTTTTAAAACAATAGGGCAACCATGACACGTTACAATTATTCAAAATGGCGGCGCCCAGGAAATTTGAAAACCAAAACAAGCGTTTTTGAAATTCATTTATTTCAGATACAAACGATTCCATTGGAAAACTTTATGTTAACTATTTTAAAGATATATTCCTGTTTTAGTGGAGGTTCCCTTTAACTACCTCCTTCTCATAAAATACGTATTGCGGGCGAAAAAACTGCGACTTAGTAAAGAGATTTGAGGGACTGGTGCGAGGAATGTAGCACGGTAACAACATGGCAGCTCGTTTGCGACAGAACGTGACTGGTGTTTCCGTGGCTGAAATTTTCAACAAAGAGGCTGATGAATTTCTTTATTACATTCGAGGTCGGCTACATTTTCTCTCCAAAATGCCCGCTTCCAAAAGCGAAAAATAATGCTTGACACATACACAAGACCGCGCGGTCGTTGCTTTCTGGTATCCATAAAAAATCCAAAACGTGCATTTTCAGGCGAAAGTTTTCGGCGACCACAATTTACCATCTGGCGACTGAAAATTTTTATCTAGTCGCCAGTTGGCGCTCATATGAAAAGTTAATGTCGGACCCCGGTTAGTGAGACTAGATGCGTGGCTTTAGTAGTGAAATGTCTCCAGTTCCAAGATTATCCGACACTTACATTCGTTCTCATTTTTTGTTTTTTTTTTGTATGGTGTTCCATCCCTGCCAAGACTCAAGTCTTCGAACCTTTCAACATTACCGGATTCAACGTTCTGTCAACTTTACAATTGAATCACATCATTCAGCTCGACATTCGAACATTGTTATATATATGTAGCAAGCGAAGATTAACGGTGTACTTTTAGGGATTTAAAGAATATTTTATCGTTTAATAGGAGTCCATGAGTACGAGCCGCCCTATGCACTATATCCTTGAGTTTTTTTTTTAACCTTTGCGCGTATCCTTCTTCAATTTTTAAAACTAACCCTTCAGCAAGGAGACTCGCATTTACATCAATTTGCACAATTTACATACATTATTTTGTGCAATTTTTGTCTTTGTTCGACTATAACTTTATTCTGATTGGCCATTCTAAAGCCTCATTTACACTAGCAAGTTTTCCTTGACAAGTTTTCCTTGGCAGTGTAAATCGAAAAATATGACATTTTTTTCCTTGACGAGTGTCCTTGTTCAAAAACTGGCATGCTAGTTTTTGAACAAGGGCACCTGTCACGGACGATATTTGCTAGTGTAAATTACTTGTGACGTGCACTTGTCAAGGAAAACTTGTCATATTTTCCATTTACACTACCAAGAAAAACCTGTCAAGGAAAAACCTTTCAAGGAAAACTTGGTAGTGTAAAATGTAATTCCCTTGTTTTGCACCGCGCTTATCATAATGCGCATAACATTGCGACTTCGGAGATGGCGGGGTTTCACGCCGGCCATCTGAAGAAAGGCAACAAAGGCCGCTTTTGCTGTTCAAGAGCTTTAAAAGCAATCATGATAGTTCTTCTTGGTTAAGAAGGTGTTGTTTTGGAACTCGCCCTAGTCCTTTCGCAGAAAATGACCCTTTGCCATCCACTTATCATCTTGTTGCGAAGAAACGAGCACGGTGACCCCCCATTTTAAATGGTTTTATTTACTCGTAATAGGTACACGGAAAACATATTTTAATCACTTTACTTAAAGATTATAGCCCGGTCAAACAAGCAGGTTCAAGTTTTCAGTAATATTCAGTAGCGTTTGCTAAATGACAAAAATTGTTCCGGTTGATCTAGTTTCGACTGCTTCTCGCGAAATTCGGTGAAAAAAACACTTAGAATAAAGTGCATAAGGTGCGAAAACAAGCGCGGTGGCCCCATCTTTTTATTGCATTTTTGAAGGAGGCAGTGTGGCCCAGTGGTTAGGGCGCTTGCCTTGAGATCCGGAGATCCCGGGTTCAAGACCCGCTCTGACCACTCGTTGAATTTGATCCTGGTAGTCCCTGGTTCAACTTCCCAGCCGCACTTGTAAATAGCCAACTGGTTTGCCTCCGGTCAGTTGGGATTCTTAACAGTTGTTGTTATTGTTCTGTTCTGTTGTTTCGTTGTGTTTCATTGGCCCTGAAAAGCCCCTATGGGGAGCGGTCAATTAAGTATGTATTGTATTGTATTGTACGTGTCCGGTATATGAATATCAATTGTGGCAAGTTTGAAAAAAATCTGGATAGTACGTCATTACCGTAAAGAGTACGAGCAGAGCCGAAGAACTCGTGGCGTTCTAAAAATAGAAAGATACGCGTAAAGGTTGACTCAGGGCATCTATGGGAGAAGCAAGCTCCAACTCATGGGTTCCTGACGCGTTTAACCATTTCGGCTCTGAAAATAAGATGTCGAATGAATTTTTACCGGAAGTATTATCTGAAACAAGCCTCGATTCATTTCTTCGAGCCGGACAAGGTTAAAGAACATGAGTGAATAACTATATGACCATTTTTTAAATTCCTTTTTTCGTTTCAATCCATTTTCATCCTAACCATCTGCAATAAATAAACTAAATGCAGTTAACAAAGTTCAAATGAATAAAGAGCCTCATTATTCGTATCTTCGACTTCAAAAGTTTTTTTTCTCTCAGACATATCTCTTTAATCGTATTAACAGTGAGTGGCTTTCGTGTTTTAGTTGAAAAAACCACAAGCGGGTATTACTCCTCAAGAAAAACAGCAAGGTATGCAATTAATGACTTTGCTATGTATACTGTATGTGATCTTGGCAAAGGAATGAGCGAATCTTCCGTTCAGAGAGGTCTGCAAATGTGCGCCGAAAAAGCCAACATAATGAAACCATTTTGGCCAATCACAACAGACGCAAACCATCAAATGAACCAATCATGACGCAATGGAGACATGTGTAGTCGAGGCTACGCGCGGGAAAACACTTGGTTGGCTGAGCGCTAAAGCAATCGCTAGAATACTTTTGACAGTCCATTGACAGTCTGTTGCTATCATTTATACAGCGACTGTTTCAGTAACTGAGGACGGAAAACAGTGAACAGGAATGGAAACGAAGAAACGCGCGCAGTTATAGATGATTTTCTAGGGCCCGTTTCAAACGTCGAACTTTTCATGTACCGAACTGAAACATAGCAAGAGAAAATAGGGCTTACACGGAGGGAAATGCCCGATCCAGCCCTGATCCATATCTGAATTCTTAGTTTTCTGAGAAATTCATAGACAAAAGGCACTCTTGATGCACTATTGCCGGTCGCCATGCTGTCTAGCTCACGTCATGTCGTAGTGGAAGCTTAGGGGAGCCGTATCTAAAAAAAGCGTTCATGAAAGACAAATCCCGACGTTCTCTCGAAATATCCCTCTTTGTTCTTTTATTTTTCTCTTGCCACGTCAATTTCGGACATAATTTTAGCGTACGATCTAATGTGTAACCGGAAGTGGGACGTTTGGACGAAATTGCTGCCATAGAATGCGAGAAGCCCACTTCCGGTTCAGCCTGTCGGTTATAAAGTGAGTAAGTATTTTAAATGGCTCGCCTTCTTCTCGTGGTCTTAAATACCATTGTTGGGCAAATAAAATGGCAACTGATTGACTTTCTCATTATTCCATAACGATTGATCTGTAGTTTATCGATTTGACTGTTCATGAATTTATCTTATTCACAGACAGCAAACTCGACTTCAGCTTGACTTCAAGTGATGGCGAAGAGAATGATGACGAAGACTTGTCTTTCAGTGAGCCTCCACTTGATGGTGAGGACGATGAACCGCTGACCAGACCAAGCTCTGGGTTCACACCTAGTCCACAACCGCTGACATCCACACAAAAGCCACCAGAAAAGAACAACGGCGAAAAAGCGGGAGAAAAGAAAGATCAAGGTGACATTCAAATTTGCTTCTTTTGAATCAACCTATCAGGGCTCGAAATTAACGAAAAAATCCAGTTGCATTTTGCGATAAGATACCAAAATTTAGTCGCAATTTCGCAAATTTTAGTCGCAAAATCGCCGCGCTGCATTGTGTTGTCAGCGGTTTAGCAGAAAAATATGAGCCCGTAGTACTTGTGTGTAAAGAAACTGCTGAAAATGGCGAATGATCGAAGGAATGGAGCTGTGCACGTAACATCGCAGCTAAATTACCATACAATTACGCTACCTTCAGAGAAAATTCACAACGAGAAACAAAATAATTTTGTCATTTATTTGTTTATTTTAGCAAAAGTAGCAGCAAAGTGGCAACTGCTAACCCTTTTGTTTCGAAAGAACGAAGGTGTCAACAAGTCGCAAATTTGCGACTTCTCCAGATATTTTAGTCGCAAAGGGAAAAATTTAGTCGCAAATGCGACCGTATTGGGCGCAATTTCGAGCCCTGCCTATTTCTAAATTTCACGGCTTTGATGGGGGAGTAAAGCGTATAAATATGGCTTTATCAAATGAGCTAATGAAAGCTACATTTTTGCGGGAAAAAACGTGGCGGTGTTGTGTTCCTTGCATGAGAATGATTTTGCATAAAGCACAAGCAATCCCTCGTCCGGCTGGCAACTTGTTTGCAGATAGACCAATCGGAGGCGTTGTGTCCGTAAGGTACAATCTGATTGGCCATAATTTGGCGGGACCCGTGTTCTATATTTAGATCATACAGTAAACAGATGGGCCAAGGCTAAATTAGAGAGATACAGGGGGTAACGGCCTTCCGTCAACGCTTAGTAATGGATTATAATGCTTGTAATGCTCGGTAATGCTTGATGGATGTAGTATTCGTTGATCCCGGGCGCACAGAGATGCCGATATGGAAGATAAATATTTTTTCTGGTCTTTAACACAGTGGAGCTGTGTCCTGTACCCTTCTCAATGAAGTAAGAGGTATAAGGCTTTCTGACGTCTGGAGACCACACTGTAACGTTACTATCAAAACCAGTAGAGTGGTAAAACTGCCGTTGGAAATTTGAATCCGAAGCGGTTCGATTCTAAACACGTGATCTTAAACAAATTGTCATGTGATCCGAAAAATAATGTCACGTGATCCGAAAAAAGTGTTTCTTGTTGAATGCCATGACCGCCAACGCGCTTTGCACGAACCACGTGACAACTTTTTTATGTCATGTGACGACTTTTTTTGCGGATCACGTGATCAGTTTTTTGGAGCCCACATTTAAAAATTCTAACGGCAGATTTACCACTCTAGAGATTTTGATAGTATTATGTCATGCAATCCCCATCGCGTGCCAGTTTCGAGTATTGGACTACCTTTGTGGTAGTTTTTTTTGTGTATGGAAGAAACAGAACACACAAGAAATTGATTGCCGTTGAAAAAGTTGCCAATTATTGCTTTGCATTTGACGTCACGGCTGCCATGTTGGTGTACAGAACAATGCAGTAAAATGTCTTTTGGGAATTTGACTCTATTATTAAACAAAACTTGTGGGGCCATTATAGTTTGTACACCAACATGGCCGTCTCATTACGTGGATGCAAACCAAGAATAGTACGGCCAAAAATATATGCACAATTTCCCTTTCAGGTCCTCCGAAGCTCGAGATCCATCTCGGCAGCTCGGTGAGTTCTGTATCCGATCCCGATGTAAGTGGGATGTCAGATTCAGAGTCTGCAAAGAGACTAAAACAAGTGAAAGCCTCCAAACCGGACGAGAATGCTACACCTGCAGACGAAAATCAGAGCGACGGTAGGAAATTGATAAATCTTAGCCTCCTAGAATCGTTGTCGAAAGTGTTAGGGGACGGACACAACCGTTGTACTCTGTTTTAACAAAAGTCCATTACCCAAGAGTACGAATCAGGTATCAGGTTTTTCCCCATTACCGTCAGAAAAGCATTATTCACATGTAAATGATATTCAGTGAAACACCTGGAACAGAAATGATGAAGAACGGCAGTGCCTTTTGAAATATTGGCTTTTTTTAATGTATTCCTTCACCGTTATATCAGCCTTGCTCTTTTTCGCTTTGTTTGAATTGGTTACAACATTGAGTTAGCCGATTTGGTCTATTGTTTAAGGAAATAGTCAAAAAAATGGTACACGGACAGGACCCACCATACATCGAAAAAGATGGTGGTATCTTCTTCTATCCCATCCCTCCCACCTCAAAAGATGGTCTCTTGGTTGTATAAGCCCCTCTCTATCAAGAGTAAGCACTGACGAAAGGATTCAAACCTCGCTATGCTGACTTCCTATCGATGCAGGCTTCATGCAGTTAGATTATTAATGCCTCATTTATTTCCAGTATTCATGTCAATAATTTTTGTCCGTGAGGTTCGTCAGGTAGATGGTGTCTTGTATACCACCCCTACACTTGTTTTTAAAAATAGACTCGTTTTTCTTGCTGATGGGGACTAGGCCGATTTGGGCATATCTCACTCTTGCGTAATGGACTCTTGGTTTCAAACAAACATTTGAATGAACTTCCCAGAAAATTAAGTCATAATTATTTCGCTTCGTCTATCAGTGGAAACTCTCGAAAACTAAAGATAGAAATGTGAACGCATAACTGGTTCCTACGACTCTCCAGTGCGAAGATTGTTTACATGACTCAGTAACACGAAGAGAGATAGCTTTGGGTTTTTCAACGATATACCGGGTTCACATGTTCATAAGTTTGTCTTTACGTCTCATAGATGTTAAGATTTTCAATTACAAACTCTGTTTTGATCGCCCACTCTACCTTGTAAATAGTTCACCCTGAAGTCAAAATAGATACTTTTCGTTTCTGAGGAAACGAAACAAAAACGCGACGATTTTGAGACGCGGATGCAACCGGAAGAGAGCTGTTTTCTCTTTTAACTTGTCTTCACACAACTACATTTACACTGCTAAGTATTTATTCTCCATTATAGATGAAAACTTTAAAAATCTGGGTGGCACTACTGTCGTGGGATTCGAAATCTTCTCTTCTCCAGTTGTCGTCCACGTCTCGTAAAACGTCCCGTGCTGAAGCTTCTTGCAAGAGAACTGAAGCAACGCCGACTGCAACGGCAACAAGAACGTACTATTTTAATATGAACTCGCGTTATTGCATAGTTAATGCATCGAGATGGTTACGAATCTCGAGAGGTTCCTTTGTTTCATGTTTTTGTCCTCATTTTTGGCCTTGACCCTGCACAAAACACACCTTTTCTCGAGAAGATGACCAATCAAATCCTTCGAATAAATCATGCGCAACTAATTTGCAAACTCGTGCGAAGCGAAAACAAAAGATTGTGCAGGGTCACGGTCGATTCAACATCGATTGCCACAACATTGTTCTCGCTCTTGAGAGTTTTAAGGTTTCATAACGAGTCTCTTGATTAACTATGGTTATTGTAATCACTTCGTGACTATTTCAACCTTTTTATTATGATAGGGGTGTGGTAGAAAATCCATGCAGCCGACTATAAGCGCGGGAAAACGCTTTTGCCTCTGATTGGCTGAGAATATGCGCGTGAAATTTTGTAAGCCAATCACCAAGCATGGTAATACAAAACTGACCAATCGCAACCGCTCCAACTTAAAACCTTTTTTTCTTTTAATATGTCTTTTTTTCTGAAGAAGAAGAAGAAGAAGAAGAAGAAGAAGAAGAAGAAGAAGAGTCTGCCTGGGATACTTCGGATGAGGTAAGCATTGGCAGTGGTTTCTTAAGCTTTATAAGCTTATTTTTCGGAAAACTAAGCGTCCTATTGCTGACTATCAGGCAAAAATTTAGCTAGAGGACGGTAGAATTCTAGGCGGACGGGAGCCCATCACCCGGAGCGTGCAACTTAACTATTTTCGTGCAAGGGCGTTTTCACAAAAAAGGTTATTTTTAGATTGAATTTCCCGCTAATGAGACTCCCACAGGAGCCCGATGACCAATTACAAGAAATTAAGCTGACGTCATAAGGTCACCGAGCCGTAACTGCCTTTGTTTTTTGACCTAATTGGCGGGAAGGGCTAGTCTAAAAATAAACCTACTTGTGAAAACGCCGTTTCACAGACGCTGTATGGAAGTTGCACGCTCCAGGATGGGCTCCTGAGGCGGATTATTCGGTTAATTTAGTTGGTAATCCTCCCAGTGCTAACGCTCCCCAAAAACAAGTTCTTGCGGTTCGGTGTTTTAAATTCAATTCGGTGAGTAACTGAATAATTGCTCCCGCTTTAAGTACTTACAGTTGTAATATACAGTCAGTAGGGCAGAAGAAATCTCGATTTGCTTGATTAGGGGCCGCATGGAATCGGTGGGTAATGATGACGTTTTCTATTGTTCTTGCCCGCAAGTAAGAGTTGATTAGGATGACGTAAACAGAAAATTCCCAAAGGGAGTTTGAATTGTGACATCACAATGAACAGGGGTAGCGGTTAATCAAAAATAGCTATTTGGGGGTGCAGAGTATTATGAAAAAGAGCGCGTGGTTTGTTATTTTGTGTCAGTCGCATCACATCGTGTGTGTTTGCTGGCTTCATTCTGCGCAGCATCTGATTTTAAGGTAAGAAAGACTGAACTTTTCATCGTGTTGTTTAGGTGTATGTTTTTGAGAAAGCACTATTATTTGACCTCGAAGCATAAGGTTCGTGTTTATTATATATGCAAAACACGAGTTTAAAGTCTGAAAGCCCGAAACTCCCGAGCTGCATATTAATTCACCCGCGTATACACCCCGGCATTGCATTCTTAAACTATTGAGTTTTTGACGTCATTTTCTCCTTGATCCAGCTTAGTTAGTAATGGCGAACCATTAAACAGGAAAATTCCAGTTAAAATAAATAGGCTTCTTTGTGAAATCAAGGCTTAAAACTTCGATCAGTTACTGTTTAGTTAACAAAGTTTTGAAATCCAAAGAAAAATAAAAATTGTTTTTTTTTTGTCACTACTAACAACCTAACTGATGACACGCGCTACTTTAGTTCAGATTTACACCATATCCAACCAAATGTTGGCCGACAATGTTGCACCGTATATCCCGAAGAGGTTAGAGGGAAGGAACTGATGTAGGGAACTTGGAAATCAGTGAAGCATCCCGTGTAGGAAAATCTTTGTTTACATTCTTTATCTCATTAGCACAAGGTTATCGTTTTCTAATCGGTCAGCCGAGATTAAAGTCATAATGAGGTATCTCTGAGAATTTGAACCCGATATACGAGATACAGTCGACTCCCGATAAGTCGAACCCTCGCTAATTCGAACCTCGAGCTAACTCGAACCAAAATTTCAGGAGCAGGCGTGGCTCAGTTGGGTAGTGCGCGGCTTTTGGAGCAAGAGGTCCCCGGTTCGGTCCTTGTAGCTATAGCTTTAGCACTGACAGAGGGAGGGGGACAAAGGGCGCACCGTTGGCTTCCGATGATACCAGCCTCGTAGCTGAAGGAACTACCGACGTTAAATAAAGTGCTTTTACTTCCCTTCCCTTCCCTTCCCTTTACTTTACTTGACTTGACTTGACTAAAATCGATTTTCCCTGGATTTTCGTCAAACATTTACTGCAATGTTACCCTCGGTAACTCGAACCTCCCGCTAACTCGAAGCAATTTTCGTTTCCCTTCAGGTCATTTGCTATATACAGGGTTCGTACGCGTCTTGAAAACCCTTGAATTTTGAGAGTACATTTTCAGGGCCTTGAAAATCTCTGCTCTTCATTCCAGTTTTTTTTTATGACCTGCATTTTTAATCTTTGAAAACTTCAGTGAAAATAATCAGCCACTCAAGTCATGTCACACAAACGCGACGAGCCGTGGGGTCGAAAGTGGTTACCAGTGCCTTTGCATTATTTTCACCCATGCACGTCTTGGAAAACGAGTGAAGAATTGTACTGTCGGACTATTTGCATGAAATTCTTCGACGTAAAAAGAAGAGGTCCTTGAAATGTCAAAATTTGGCCCTTGAAAGTCCTTGAAAAGTCCTTGAATTTTTGGTCTGAAAAAGTGTACGAACCCTGTATCTATTTTTACCCTTACAGTGTAACTCGAACCACGTCCGTCAATATATGACAAATTAAAAAAAAAAAAACCAGTTTGCTGCAACTGACTATTTCTCTGTAGCAGTAGCCAGACGTTGTTCGCTTTGAAAACTGCAAAGTTCGCAGTACCTTGACTTTAATAGAACCTTAAAGGGGCTAGGTCACGCTAATTTAGGTAATTTTGTTTAATTTTGTTAATTATGAGCTCTTAACGTCAAATTGGCAGAGCAAGAGTCTTTCATTTGCAAAATCACGGCGACATAGCAACTGAGAATGATTTTCCAGCTTTGTAAATGAAATTTTGATATAGAATGATATAAATTTGATAGAAGGAGGGCCGACGTTTTTCAAATTTACCCAAATTCAATCCATTTCAATCCTCTCCAGTTTGGCTTCCCTGTGTTTTGTTAGAGTTCTTCTCTAGTTTTGAACAGTTATTTTGATATTTTAGTTAATTCTATGACCATTCGATCAGTGCTGAAGTTGCCCTAAATTGCGTGACCTAGCCCCTTCAATACTTTTACTTCTCCCACCGCTTTGTTTTGTCTTGTTTCATTTTTATAATACGTTATTACATTACGTTCTGATTTCTAAAGTAATTTAGAAATGAACTGTTCCATCTTCACTTGATTGAAATGTATTAATGTATTAATGTATGTATTAATAGAAAAACAGTAAACACCGTTTTTTCGTTATTTCCGGACCTTTGTTTTCAACTCCCGATAACTCGAGCCTTTTTCAATTATACTTGAAAGTTCGAGTTATCGGGAGTGGACTGTAATCTCTGAGCAATGATACTTTGAAAATTCGAAATTTTACAAAGAATATATGGGATCATTAACGCCTTGGCCATCCAAGAACTTATCAGTTTTTGATGCCTAAAAGAGCGGTTTTTTGCTTTGGTTTTGCATTACTTCACTTAGTGATTGGTTCAAAGTTCTCGCGCCACTTTTTCAACCTATCAGAACTCAAACCAAAACCAACCATGTCTCACGCGTACACATTTTCCCGCGCTTTGTGTCGGCTACGTGTAATTGCTTTGAGTTTTGATTGGTTTACTGGATTGCCTCCGTCCTTTTTGATTGGGCAAAGTGATTACTTTGGTTTTGGTTTTACGATACTCGATTGAAACTTGAAGTCAATTTGTAAATAGCATCATGCCTTCAGTGAGCACATTCGTATGTTATTGCCGCAAAATGAAAACAATGACGTCAGCAAAGATTTCCCTACTCTATTACCTCTGGAATGAAAATATCATCTCAAACTGCCATCATTTTCGCAGGATATTTTGCCCTCCGATGGTCCCGACACCACTAAAGGTAGCAGCTTATTTGGTACAAGGAGTCCACTACCCAGTGTCACGGCAAGCGAAGCAAAACCTAAGGCTTCACCGATTAAGGCTGAGGCGAACGAGAGCGACTCGGAAGCCACAGAAACGGAGAGCGAATGGGAGAAAGAAAGAGCTCAGAAAAAGGCCCAAAAAGACGAAGAATTAGAAAAGGTTAGAAACAGCGCAAACTTCGAGAAAAACTTCGGCTGTTAGAGTACACCTAGACTCAAATGTTTCGTCAACAATATTAATCTCCCCAACAAAAGCCAACTTGTTTTACCTTTCTTACCTCAAAAATTCGCTTTTTATCTGCGGGGCAAGACGCGCAAAGTTATCAAACTAGCAGTAATTTGGACCCACGACCGTGATGTAAGAGGCATGGGTCTATTCTCGATTTAACGTCACAAACTGCTTTACAATGCAAAATTTCTTTGAAAACAGGAATGCAAAGTAGGTTGTGATGTAAAATCGAGAACAGACTCATGGCTCTCATATCACGGTCGTGGGTCCAAATTACTGCTAGTTCTTGCACAGCACAGAAAAAGCGAAATTCTGGGTAACAGTGGTGGCATATGTTTGCTTTCGATGGGGACATTTATACCAGGAACGAAAAATATTTTAGTTTAGGTGCACTTTCATGTATGTAGTCGCAACAAGAATTCGTAAGTATAAGTTGGATTCAGTTTCTTCGAAAGTTGATTAATGCTTATATGCAATTAATGTTTAAGGACGGTGCCCACTATTGTTATTGCGCATACGTTCTGCGCATCTCTTGGTTTCCTATCGGTGATGCTTACTAATACAGTGATATTTTTTCGCGGTTTAAAACTATGCGGAGAAAGTAGATCTTAGTAAGTACTCTTGGTATCCAAAAAGAAAATTGGGGGTAGCCATGCATTTTTAAGAGATAAACGCCATTCACTGCTTTGTATTTAAAAGATTTTTACAAATATTATTCATCCATTATCGTTGAAAAATATATGGTTACCCCCAATTTTCTTTCTGGATTTCAATAACACTTGTTAAGATCTACATTTCCTCCATAATCATAAATCGGAACAAAAATATCTTTGAATTAGTCGACACCGTCCTTAATTAAGGTGTTTCACAAACGGATGGGTAAAAAAAAGTTTGCATTCGTAATGAAAAAAGGTCCAGCTTTTTAGCTGCACTATGACTAGGAGCGTACATCTTCACTGTATTGTGGAACGGCGTTTTTACGGACTAAAGTACTGTTAGTTTTCCCGCGAAAACAGACCTTTCCAGCCAGTCACAAGTCTTGCATGAGGACTTATTGCCCGAGGGATTGAGAATGATCACTCGTGCAAGCCAAATCTTATTAAGAACGCGTCTAAAGATGGGCAACGGCTCTCGGAATTGGTCCAGAAAACAATGGACACAAATAACGATACAAAAGAAACAATGGACCTTAACTCTAAAAGCAACAGAGCTGCGTCCTAAAGCGATCCAATGATATAAGAAGTTGTAAAGAGCTGCGTCCTATCTCCTAAAAATAGGTTGATTTGTGAAAATGCCGTTACGTTACATAGGTAAAGGGTAAAGTCTGCTACGAACCTAGAAGGCCCATCAGGCCGGCGCTTGTCTCCGGTTTCTGTAGCATGAAGCGACTAGGAGTATTTCTACTCTACCCTGGATGGGATGCCAGTTCATCGCAGGGTTACCCCCAGCATTAATTCGCCGGTACCCATTTATACACCTGGGTGGAGAGAGGCACCGTGAGAGTAAAGTGTCTTGCCCGAGAACACAACACAATGTCCCCGGCCAGAACCCAACTCCGGGCCACTGGATCCGGAGGCGAGCGCACTAACCATGAGGCCACCGCGCCTCCCACCATTGACCGGCGTAGTATTGGAGTTGTAGGCTCCTAGTTATGGGCTCTTGATCTTGCTCATCCTTTTTTATTGTTTATTTGACAAACGTTTTGCGTTTTTTTTAAACAAGGAGAAAGAAAAACAAAGATTGCTGCAGTGGGAAAAGGAAAATAGAGAGAAGGATGAAGCCCTTGCAAGAGAACTGAAAGCAGAAATGGAATTGGAAATGGAAATGGAAAGAAAAGAAAAGGAAGAAGAGGAAAGGATGAGAAAAGAGGAGGAAGAGAACGAAAGGCAGAGAAGAGAAGAAGAGAAACGAGAAAGAGAGAGACAAGAAGAAGAAAGGAAAAAGGAAGAAGAAAGAAGGAAACGTGAAAGAGAAAGAGAAGAACGACAGAAAGAGGAAGAATTAGAAAGCAAGTTGCGGCAGAAAGAAGAGGAGAGAATTCAGCTAGAACGGAAACAAGAAGACGAACGTCGAAAGCGCGAAGAAGAGTTACAGAGGCTCAAAGAAATACAAGAAGAGGAGATAAGGACCTTGGAACGGCAAAAAGAGCAAGAGCTCGAGAGGCAAATGCGGATGAAAGAGGAGGAGGTGGAGAGACAGAAGCGAGAGTATGAAGAGAGGCTAGAACAAGAACGGATCGCCGTAGAGGAACGGCGCGCCAGAGAGGAAGAAGAACGGATTCAGAGGCAGCGGACGGCAGATGAAGAAGCGGAGCAATTGCTGGATGCTTATCGACGGAAACAGGAAGAACTGTTAGAGAAAGAAAGACGGTTTGAAGAGGAGATGGCTCGGCGTGAACGAGAGCTGGAAGAGAGGACCCGCAGCGGCTCCGAGATACAGAGGGTTCCTGTGCAAGAGGTCATTACGATTGCACAGGGAGATCAATCTTTCTCTGCCACATCCATCGGAGACGTTGATCGTTTACAAGAGCAAGTGAGTGTAAGCCGGTGTTGTTTTCGGTCTTCAGGTGCCTGACAGTTAAAACATATCAGCCATGAAGCGATACTGAATTTTCGGTGGAGAAATATGTTATTACCAATTTCGAGCTTAAAAATGGTAATTTAGAACACCTCGTGGTAGCTCCTTTAAGTCGGTTTAAATTCGTTAAACGAGGAATTACCTGTATCAGACAAAAAAAAGAGGATTGTATAAATTTTTCACTCGTGAATTTGCGCGGTCTGGAATCCTTAGGAGATATAAGGCGAGGTTGCTGTCATCATTTTGTTAGCGAACGGGACTTTGGACGTGATGCCCAACGAGTTTGCCAAGCAGAAAGGTCTCTCTGATGAGTCCCTTGGTCGGGATGAAACGAGCTTCGTAAGACTAACCACGAACAATGTATTTTCACAAGTAACTGTCAACTTTATTATCGATTGTATGAATCCCCGCCCCGAAAAGGGAAAATTATACAGAAAAACTCTCTTTAAGCGAAACGGCAAACGGTAGCTGCTTCTTGTCATAGAGCGGTTTTCAATTGAGTGTCGAAAGTAATTAGATAATTACTTTGGTTTAAGATTACTTCACTCAGTTATTGGTTCAAATTTCTCGCGCTAAGTTTTCCAACTAATCAGAAGTGAAACCAAGAACCAAAAAAAATTTCCCGCGCTTTGTGTCGGCTACGTGTAATTACCTCGAGTTTTGATTGGTTTACTCGATTGTCTCCGTCTTTTTTGATTGGGCAAAGTAATTACTTTGGTTTTGGTTTTACGACACTCGATTGGAACTCGCTCTAAAAGCTCCACAAATGTCTTAGTGAAAAATTGAGGTAGCTTTAATGGGATTCGAACTCATGACCTCTGCTATGGCAGTGCAATCATTGCTCTGCCAACTTGAGGCTATGAAGTCACTCATCATAATTAAGGAAAGTACAATCGTCCGGGTGAGTGTAGTCCTGAGAAGGACTGTTGGCATTGACAGACGTTGTTGTCCTTTTGATCCCTTGAGGTCCCTTTTGATAATTTCACGTCGTTATGCAGAAGACCGCAAAAAGTTTTGCAAGCATCCGTGCTGCACGTGCAGCACGATTATTTATGCTCTTTTAACCAATGGTATATCATTGTTTTGTGGAGTTGTTGTCGCCATCGCCGGCGTCATTTCTTAAACTCCCTACTATCTCATATCCAACGCGCGCTCGTGAAATAATTGTTAATTATCATGCTTTTGATGCCGCCTTCATGAGAGGAGCAGTGTGGTTAAATATTTTGCTTTTATGGCCAATACAGGCCTGTCGTTTCCCTTTCACTTAAACGCAGTGCTAATCTCTCGAACATTAGGATAACGTGAAGGTATTTTTCTAAATGACATTTTTGGAGCTCTGAGCTCGCTAATGTAACTTTTTACCTTGACACTGCTAGGCCGAGCTTGAGGAGTGGAAGAGGATGTACGAGACGAACGTAGCTAAGGAGAAGGAAGCCTTGGAAGACACTGTGAGGAAGAGAATGGAAGAGGAACGCAAGGCTGAGGCTGCTGCTCTAAAGCTGCGGAAGATTCAACAGGAGGAAGGATTGGCTCGCATGGAGGGAGCCCTACGGCACCGGCGACAAGGAGAAGAGGTGATGGAGGCCGAAAAGAAGCTTCAGAGACTGGAGGCAGAGGAGCAGGCTCTTAAAACCAAGAAAGGTAGCGTATTTATTTTGAAGACGTTCTCGCCTTTGAAAGATCACATTCATTTTTTTTTCTTTTTCAACAGCTTGATTGGGTTTGACTTCCAAAAAAAAAAAAGAAACACACAACAATAGCACTTAATACGATAATACGAAGACCTAAAAGGGCGGGTGCGAACGGGACGCGAGGTCCCATGCGAGGTACTTCCCTATAAAAGTAGTAAGAGCGATCGATTATTGCTGTAAGAAATCCTTTTAAAATTAATGTATGCGGTAACTACGTCGCCGTTTTGGAAAAGCCCCCATGCAACATATAACCACTTTTTTTCTTTCTTTCTATTTTGTCGTACACTTTTCCTCCTCCTTTGCGATTTAATACAATACTGGTTAACAAACTGCGGGTATCTTTGTATTGTTTAAACAATGGCTTGTTTGTTTGACCTGCTATTGAACGACGCCTGCATTTAAATAAATTAGCATCTTTAAGAGTCTGTTTATGAATTTCACGGATGAATAGACAAAACTCGGTTTACGCTTTTAGGGAATCTTAGTGTGGTATAAGCAACGTACACTGGACGTAAAATCTAAGAAATGGTATTTGCAGATCGCGAAACTCATTTGATTCATAAGATAAGCCAGTGTAGTTTTTAAAACGTTAACAAAACTATACGGCTTTTGCGGAAGACGTCTTTTGCGGCTCTTTCATCGACCGCCTTGATGGAGTCCAAAATCACACCACAGAACTTTGTTTTGGGAAAATGTACTTCTTTAGTTAGATCTTCCCAGCCGTTGTTAATTAAGGTAAGCAACCTTTTTTGGGTAGTAATATCCTTAGGTCTGTAGATTGAGGTAATTTAGTTTAAAGCTCTACAGTTCACTTATTTCAAAACGTCTAGAGCTAAGAATAATTAAGGTCTAGTTTCAGTGGATGTACTTTCTTTAATTGAGCTCTGGCAATTGCTTTCTGAGCTTTTTTCCTGGGAAGGATGCGATATAAGTAAAGTAGGAGTTGTGGTTTATCTTAATTTTGTAAATACGTTTTCTTCTTTTTTGGTTTTCTTAAATGGAGAAAAATGTGGAGGTTGAATTTTGTCCACTCAAGCGAAAACTGATAAACAAATACTCCACGCTGGATACAGTTAATGCGTTTTTGTTGCTTTTAATTAAAGAATTCCAAATCCTCGTGGACGTAATACTTTTGAATGCTTACGTTACATCGGTAAACTAACATGTTTTCTTTAAACTCGATTGTAATTTGTCGGAGAACTTTCTTAGAAGGCTCGCCGGTTACTATAAAAAAAAAAATAATGGTCTTGATTTGAAGCAAACAAGGACTGAGTGGGTTTCATTTCAATGTGCTTAAGTTTCACACTGCCCTATTGGCTGAAACACGTAGCGTACATTCTAAGGCAATCAGAGCTGGTTAAGGCAAAATCAATTATAACTTGAGGGCACGCGTTTTTCCCCCCCCCCTGATAGCCGTTGGGACGGTTTTTCGTGTTTACGATTGGTTTATTTCAATGTGTGTAGGTAATATAATTTTTGTTTTTGTCAACGACATCCAATCTGAAACTGTTTTGAACGGAAGAGACTCTAGAGTCGTCGTTGAACGTATGTATACCTCTTACTAAAGGAGAACGATAGTTCTGTTAAGTTACGGCTGGGTTTTTCCCACTTCAGTTGATGGGCTTCGTGAAAAGCACGTACGATATTAATAGAACTGGGAAAGAAAGAGAGCCCACGAGGTTACAATATATTTATTATATCTTCTGGTAATTAAATCATTGAACACGGAGAGTAAAAACTAATAAATCAAGAGTGTTATGGTGTGGAAAATAGCCCGCCAATTTGACCAATTCTGACGCTCATTTTATGTAGGCCGGAGAAATTTCGCTTTAAGTTGTTCACGACTGGTACCCGTTTTGCCCTTCTTTTACCTAAAAGAGTTAGATTGTTAAGGTGACAGGATTTTAAAAAATTACTTTCTGTATATTAATTCCAGCCTAGTAACTCTAATATATTTATTCACCTACCAGGAGGTCCGAAAAAGGGATAACTGTGCCCGAGGTGTTGGATACCGCCTGAGGCCCTAGTCTGAGGGTGGTACTCTAGGCAGAGGGCAAAGTTTCTCCAAACACGGCCGGACTGAGCTATAGGCTGGTGGATAACATGCTTATCTTTTTCTAAAACCTGAGGAGATGCTCGGCTTGCAAGAATACCTAAACAGTCTAGGGCTGAAATCGCGGCAAGATTCTTGAGGAATTTTTTTAGAGTAGGTAGTGTAGAAAACTGGGGTTTAGCAAATGAATAAGGAGAGACATCTTTCTTAACGTAATAAAAATAAGTATCGTAACGGGTTGAGGAATAATTGCAATACTATCCACAACGCATAGCGCCCGCTATAAGCGGATCGGATGAGAAAATCCCGCTCGCTCTCAGAACCAATCACCATTCAGACTGCAGGATATGTTGACGCACTACAAACGAAGAAATTTTACCATCCTGTTGAACTTTGTTTGCGGAAATTTATGTTCTTATGAAGTCATCACATTTTGTTTTGTATTTTTTTCTTTTCAGTAAGGAATGATCATTTTTCTTTTCACATTTAGAATTAGAACAACAATACGTGAAGGAACTGGAAGCCCAAAGAAGCCGCTTGGATCAAGAGGCAAGCGCCAAACTGGCTGAACTAAACAACAGGTAAAGACGTTTCTTCATGTAGGTTTTTATTGTTAATTGTCCGGATGAAAAAGGTTTTGCGATTGAAAGTGAAAGATTTCATTCCATACTGAGCCTTCGGTGTTTGTCAATAGTGAGCTTAAGCATTGACGACGACGGCTACGAGAATGCCACAAAACAATAGGTTGAATTAGCAAAAACAGGGAGTTTAAGATCTGCGACGCGACGGTAACGAAAACGCCATTTAAAATTGCAAGTTCAGGTTTATTAAACTTTTCCGTCATTATGCCGGCTTGCCAAACTTCTAAAAACTAGTGTAAATTTTTGAGGAACTGAATTAGGAGCTGCGGTATTGAATCTACGACAGAAAATTCACATTCGCTGTCTTTTGTTCACGTTCTCCGTAAAACTTGAGAATTGGTCATTTCACGTCGCAGATTTGCCAAAAACGTGAAAGAAATGAACAAAAACTAAAAATGCACGTGCAGAACGTGCAAAGCTATTGTTTTTGGTCATTAAATATGCAAAATTTGTGACGTTTTCGTTGCCGTCGCGTCGTAGATCTTAAACTCTCTAACAATAGTTCTGCACGCCCTGCACGTGCGTCTCACATTTCGATACATTTTTTTGCGGTTCTCGTCCTGACAACAGGGAATTTAAGAAACGGCGACGGCTACGACTACGACATCGAAGAGCATAAATAATCGTGCTGCACGTGCAGCACGGATTTTACCAAGTATGTTTGCGGTCCTCTGCATAACGACGACGTGAAATCACCAAATTTGAGGTTTTGACGACAAACGTAAGCATTCAACAGAGAATCTTTCATTCTCTATTTTTACTTTGAAACCACTCGTACCAATTTTGTTTTTAGAATACTTGGCCCACTTTGTAGGACGTGAACGGGACTGAAAAATCGCGAAAGACTTATGATAGAGCCAAGTTATATTTTGAGGTGACGTTTTGGTCGACGTCGGCGTCGTAGATCTTAAAGGCTGGTTTTCACTAGCGACGGAGTCGGAGTCGTAATCAGAAACGCAGAGCGTTGAAAACTGTCGGAGTCGGAAGCAGAACACCGATTCCGCTTATGACTCCGTCGCTTATGATCCAGTGAAAACTGCATTGTCGGAGTCGGGAGCAGAAGCGAAAGACTAAGCCAATCACGATGATCGCTTCCAAGCATTGTGATTGGTTGGTTCTTCCGCTTCTGCTTCCGACTCCGACAATCTAGTTTTCACTGGATCATAAGTGACGGAGTCATAAGCGGAGTCGGAAGAAAATGGGAACGTTCTGATTCTTCCGATTCCGTCGAGCTCATGACTCCGCTTACGACTCCGATCTTTGATTTTCACTAAGTCATAAGCGCTCTTACGACTCCGACTCCGACTCTCGACTCCGTCGCTAGTGAAAACCAGCCTTAAAAGGGGGCTTAAGCACGCGCGTTTTCGAGACGCGGACTGAAACCGGAAGAGAACATTTCCCGTGCCAGGGGCCCGTTTCTCGAACGTCCCGATAACTTTTCGGGCCCGAAAACTCGTGTGAAACTGCCAACCGCTTATTTTGGAAAGCTGATCTTTTAACATGTTTTTAAGATAACATAAAGATAAATTACTGGAAAAGTTTGACGGCTTAAATCCTCTCCGTTCTTAAGATACAAAGGGAATTGTGACAATGGTCCGTAAAGTTTCGGGACGTTCGAGAAACGGGCCCCAGGACAGTGGTGTCTCCCAGATTTTTATACTAATCATCTCTAGTGGAGAGAAAATACTTGGCAATGTAAATGTGTTTTGTGTGAAGACAAGTCAAAAGGGAAAACAGCTCACTTCCGGTTGTCGTCCGCGTCGCAAAAACGCGCGTGCTTAAGCTCACTGATGTCCCCATTAGGGAGCTTAAGCACGCGCGTTTTTGAGACGCGGACGACGACCGGAAGTGGGCTGTTTTCCCTTTTAGCTTGTCTTCACAACCACATTAACATTGCAAAGTATCTTTTCTCCATTAGAGATGATTAGTATAAAAATCTGTGAGACACCACTGCCCTGGCACGCGAAATGTTCTCTTCCGGTTGCCGTCCGCGTCTCAAAAACGTGCATGCTTAAGCTCCCTAATGTTACGTGGAGGACGCAAGCATCTAACGATGAATTTTCACATTTCTCTCAAAAATCCACACCGTTCATACCAATTTTGTTCCTGTAATGTTGATACACACTTTCTGTGCCGAACGACTTGGATTAACCCCGAAATTATTACGATGACGGGAAATGATATTTTTAGGTAACGTTCTTGTATCCGTCGTCGTCGCCCTTGGTTAAGCTCTCTGACAATGTGGCGAGTCCTTTACGTAACTTAGCGTGCATCTAAGCGAATCGAATCTTAATCGAAACCAAAGGAAACGTCTGCGTGAGAATACACCTTACTCCAAAATGGCCGCCATTTTAGTATTCTTTTGTTTCGTTGCAAATTGGCCCTTTTGGCTTTGCTTTCAAATGTAAAATTCTAAAGAATACTTAACCTTGAACGAAGCCAAAAGGCCCAAATTGCACTCAAATAAAAAAATACTAAAATGGCGGCCATTTTGGAATAAGGTGTACAGGAGGTTTTCACGTGACGTCATGGCCGCCATGTTGGTGGACGAAAACAAAAGACCTCTCATTAGTTTCTTTTGTTCGTCCACCAGAAGTCGTACATTTATCTATTGTTATCGGTGTCCCTAGAGGTTGGTTGAGAACGTCCTATAAAGCTTAATTCCAGAATCATTATTTTTGCACAGCAATATGACTGTCGTGAAAAATGAAGGAAATAAAACTGTTGGTCAAAATCGAGATCTAGGGTATTGAAGCCTTATTGCCGTTACAGAAGTTGAATGGGTCAATTAATTGCTCGTTGCAAAATCGTTCCTGGAGTGTTATACTTTTGGCAACTTCTTGCCTGCTTGTCACGCAGGAGTCGTCAAGCTGAGCTCGAACAAAAATCTCGCCAAATTCTCGAGGAACGTAACCAACTGAGTGCCAGTTTTGAAGCAGCCCGTCAAAGGACCACAGAACTGAATCAGCCGCCAGAAGTGTCTCTACTGTCCCCGGACAAACGACACATTGCGGCCAGTTTGGAAATTGTCGACCGTGATAATGACGAAAAAATCAGGTAGGGTGCTTGCGTGACGGTAAGTTGGCTTTGCTTGTAACGCAACCCAATCCTTAAACTTAGTTTGGTTGTAGCTTAAGTTCAACTGCAACAACTCCTTGACTTTTGCGCCTCTTAGTTTCAATAAAACTCTTTCTCCTTATGAAAGTGGACCCTTATGCTCATACAACTTGCATTTCTTTCATCCGGGCGTTTGGACGGATTGTCGTGGTAGGGTATGACTTGCAATCAGTGGCAAAGGTAGTTGGGAACGCTAACGCAAAGATGGGCTTGACTACCTTTCAGACTTCATAAACTAAGCATAACTGTCAAAATTCCACTAAATTTCGCTTCAAAATGGAAGTCCTCCTTCCCCCGCATCGACGTTGAAATAGACTGCGAAATGTCTGTTTACGATTGGCAACATTGTTTTGGTGGAGAGGGGACGATTATTGAAACTGAGTAAGAAACCAGCCTAAAAGAATGAGCCAAGACTTTTTGCCACTGATTGTAGGTGAAAAGTGCGGCAGAGTTGCCTGTCGCCTACTATGATGTCAGTGCTATCGCGTGCTTATGTAGATAACCGCCGGCTCAGTTATTGGATCGCTGAAAGCTTTCATGCAAGCACAGAACCTGTGTGACACGACCACTTCTTTGGGCAGAAACACCTCACTACATTTTTTTTTCCTGAGGTATTTCTCTTCCGCGATAGTGAGCATATTTAACATTCACCTCTCGGAGGTTTTATTGCGCCGACAACTAGCACTACCGTGCTAAATAGATTACGTCATGCATGGATGCATGCATGACGTGTAATGCACCATTCGAAAATTGTCTCGGTCAAACTGGAATGTCATGAAATTGGAAATATCATCCAAACTCTTTCGTGAGAAAAAAAATGACTACTAGTTTTTCCTTTCTATATTTTGAGCAACCCCAACGAAGAGCA
Source organism: Montipora capricornis (assembly GCF_036669925.1). Classification (NCBI taxonomy): domain Eukaryota; kingdom Metazoa; phylum Cnidaria; class Anthozoa; order Scleractinia; family Acroporidae; genus Montipora; species Montipora capricornis. The sequence continues at coordinate 15,007,744 of NC_090889.1, forward strand.
TTATCTGTCTCTTACAGAACTTTTATTTGTGGAGATCTCTTGCTTTCGAAGTAAAGTAGTTTGACGTAAGATGCACTTTTAAAAACTTGTTTCGTGTTTGTCTCTCATTCCTTAGAAATCCTGGCCTTGTGCTCAGTCTGGAAGACAAGCAAGATGGAGGAAAGGTGTGTGTTTTTCGTTTTGGGACTTTTGTTTTTATTCAGTTTGTTAGCTTGAGTGTTATTCTGCGTCTGGCCCACTACAGAGTGTTTTCACTCACGTGATCAGTAACCTTGTTTTTCCACCGAAACAAAAGAAAACGTCTGCATGATAATAGAGCTCAATTTCCGGAGGATTAGTTGGGTACAACAACATGGCTGCCGTTCCTTTGTTTAGGGATACCAACATGGCCGCCGTGACGTCACGTGAAAACGTCATAAATGGCGGTCATTAGACCATATTCGTATTCTCAGTATTGGACTGGAACTACAATAGCTTGCAATGGAGGCTAATGCGGGGGAATCTTTTCAAACGCAAATACGTTTTAAGGACGGTGCCTACTATTGTTATTGCGCATACGTTCTGCGCATCTCCAGATACTCGGGTTTCCTATAGGTAATGCTTACTGATGCAGTGAAATTTATTGCGCGGTTTAAAACTATGCAGAAAAAGTAGATCTTTGTAAGTACTCTTGGTATCCAAAAAGAAAATTGGGGGTAACCATGCATTCTTTAGAGATAATTAAGCTTCAATTTGAGAAAGAACGCCTTACATTCCTTTGTGTTTTGGAGCTTTTAACAAATACTGTTCATGAATTATCTTTGAAAAATGCGTGGTTACCCCCAATTTTCTTTTTGGCTTTCAATAGCACTTATTAGCATCTACCTTTCCCGCATAATCATAAATCGGGGCAAAAAAAACTTTGAATGAGTAGGCACCGTCCTTAATTTATTCCCCCGCATTCTCCTCCACTGCAAGTTAGTTCCAGCCCAATACTGAGAATACGAATATGGTATATTTATAATTCTTTTGTCCAAGTAAAAATTAGCCTACCAAGTCACGATACCATACAGTGAATTGAAAAGAAATTCTTGCTCTAAAATGAGGCTTCGTAGGGTTTTTTTTTTCTTTCACATTAGCAAAAGCGTAATAAAACAATAATGTGATCATAAAATCGATGCACGCATCTAAGATTGTTGCAGTGCACTTTGATTCGAATTAAGAACGGTAAATACATTCTTTTGAAATTCTAACAAGCAAATGATTGTTATTCTAGCAAACAAATGATTGGTTTGGTATTTTGGATTGGAGTTACTGAGCCACATTTTCCTTTGTGATGCCGAGAGAATTATGTGAAAGTGGATGGCTAAAGGTCATAGATATGTTTCCGTACCCTGGTTAGTTTTTAGATAGCGCGTGCAATGTATTAAAACAACTACCAAATAGTGCAGACAGAGGCTTGAAGTAATACTTTTTTCAGCGTAGGTTTCACAGAATCAACCTTTGTCTAGTGGTCATTTTAATCGACCATGAATCACGAGTTAAAGTGTACGAATGCAGGCTTTTTCAAAACAAAGAAAATAAAAAGGAAGAAAAAATATGCAATTTCTCAAATATTGCAAAAGGAAGAGTTAATTTTGAAATAAAAAAAGCATTAAACTTAACAAATCTCACGCAAGCGCAGGAAAAACTGATACCCAAAAAAAATTAGGAAGAAAGTTAGTTGGGTATCGGACTATCCTATATGTCTTTCCTTCTTACAAAATTATAAAAAGGAGGCAATTAACAAATTGATGTCAGTTTTTCATGCCTCTGTCCTGTTATTGATCATGAATGCTGTGGATCCACAGCTACTTTGACAATGTCATGACGAAATTCATGAAATTCATGACAACAAAAAGGCAAAGGGGTCAGAATTAAGTCAAAACACGAGAAGAACGCGAGACAAAAATGCAAGAAACTTCGATCTGACGCGAGCAATATCGCGTCATTATCTCACCAATTATATTTTCCCGCTCTTTTGCAGCCCATCATGAATGGCCATGCAGACGAGGGAGATTGGTCCGAGTCCTCTAACGAGGGAGAGCGGTATTTTCCCTTGGTTGCTATGACAGCGAGTAGCACCGAAGTCAAGCCCCCGTCCGGCTTTTCGCCGACTCGAGCTCAGTCCCCATTGAATAAAAGTTCTACGCCTTTGAATACCACTGGTGGCGCATTGGGTGCGTCTCTGACGGGATCTTTCCCGCTTCAAGGTGAGAAGGAGATTGAGCTCTCTGTTTAAGTTCCGTGAACAAAATTAATTTTTCTTTGTTTGCGCTAACGGGAAACCGCAAATCGATTAATCTGTACCCAAATCTCACTCTGTTACTATGACCGTGGGAGATATGGGTACGAGATTACAATCGATATCAGCCCTGCTCCCAGGCCTCCTCTTCTTTGTATGTAAACTAAATTTCGATAAATTACGACTCGTTTTTAGACAGAGGTTTCACCTAGAACCTCTGAGGCAAGAAACGCCTAGAAACTCACTTCCCCGGTGTCGTGTTTATTGTTTACTCTCAAATATTAGCAAGCTTAAACAACTACAGACGCCATCCGGAAGTGAAGATTTTGCATGCGGCTGGGACAGTAGTCTCCCAGATTTTTACACTAATCGTATCCAATAGAGAAAAGATACTTAGCAATATAAGTGAGGTAAAGTAAAGACAAATTAAAAAGGAAAATAACTCACTTCCGGTTGCTGTGCTGCGTGGTAAGCTCCTTCCTAGGCTTCTTTCGCGCGCGTTCGAATCTAAGAACTCACCATCGCTATCGCTATTGTGACGCAAATCTACATAGATTGTAATCGTTGTGGCTTTGGATTTTTAACCGATCATCTGTCTGCGATTTTCGCTACTAGTGCTTGGTCACGGTGGTCGCAATTTTCGTTACTTGAGATATTTGTCAACAGGAACTACTGTCTGTAAGTGCTTTATGGCGCGTTTTCAGTGTCAAAATTTAAACGTGCCTTCAGCAATTCAAACATTCAATTTAGCTATGCAAACCTTCAATTTCGCAATTCAATCATTCAGTTCGGTAATATTCAATTCATTTAGACCCAAGGTTACTTTTAATGAATGTTTAGTATTCTTTCTGTATTGGTAAAACAATGACCTGTGACTTGTGACCTGTGTTTTGCACCTGGCCGCGAAAAAATTTGAATGGCCAAATTGAATATTTGAATTGACCAATTGAAAGTTTGAATGGCATGTTTGAAGTTTGACACTTGAAACGCGCCATAGTACTCCACAGGAGGTTAAAAAATGGTTAACACTATGCTGAGTTGCGTCTTTTCTTCAAGCAGGTGCTGTTGTAAGAAACAATTTAACCCAATTAAATTTCGTGTTTATTTTTTTTTTTTTTTTTTAACAGATTTTCAACAAATGCCTCGTTTTTGCAATTTCTTTTTTTGGTATTTGCTGTCTTTTCAAAAAGTAATTCTGCGAAAACCAGTGCTTGGTGAAAAATTGATGTTAAATTCCGCTCTTCGAAAACTGAGGATATAACGAAGCAACTGAGATGATACCATGGATTCCTGTTTTCTTTCTTTGTTTTCACCAACTCGAGATTAGCCCGTTTCCGAATTGCGGCATGCCTCAGTTTCAAAGCGAGTCCTGGTGCACAACCATTCAAATGGAAATGAGTTTCGTATTCTTATGCAAATCAAACTCATTTCCTTTACAATAGTTGAGCACCAAGACTCTTCGAAACCGAAACAAACAGCAATTCGGAAGTGGCCCATTCATTATAGACGAAAACGCCGCAAAGAATTTCTTTTGGGGGACAATTTTTTCAACCCTTGCTTTAATTTTACCCGCCAACTTGACGAATACGAAATTGGCATCGAAATAAGCGACACCGAGTATTTTTCCGTAAAACTTTGCTGTGCTGAATGTTCTAAAAGAAAACTGCCATGACTTTAAAAGCTACTAAGTGGCATGCGTATTATACGTCAAAATTGGAAGCGAGCACATTTTTTGCGTCATAATTGCAATTTGATGTCACAATGCGTAACTAAAGATTTTTTATAGAAACTTTAAAGGAATTCTCTGGCTACTATTACTTCTTTTATCATCTTCCTTGGGTTAAATTTCGGGTAAAAAAACGCTCCAAGTTTTAAAACGTGAGCTTGCATTCACGCCCTGCACTGAAAGGAAGGCTCTTTGCGTTTCAGATAGTCAAAGTTTTGTTCGACTTCAAGAGGCTCTTCGCGAGTCGAAAAGACAAGTCGACAAACAACGTGAGAGGATTGTGACTCTGGAGACCAGCCGGAAACAAATGGAGAGTGACTTAACTGACTTGCAAGAGTAAGAATATCAATAATATGGTGGCTTGACGTACCATAGAAATAAGGGATGATTTTCACTTGCGGTTCAAGTGTAAGCATAAGCGAAATGCGCAAACTCACTCTTACACGCTGGAGCTTTGTGTGAAGGCCTGTGCAAACGGACGTAACATTGTTGGCCAACATCTCCCAACATTGCTGGCCAACATCTCCCAACATCGTTGGCCAACATCTCCCAACATCGTTGGCCAACAACTCCCAACATCGTTGGCCAACAACTCCCAACATTGGTGGCCAACATCTCCCAACATCGTTGGCCAACATCTCACAACATCGTTGGACAACAACTCCCAACATAGTTGGCCAACATCTCCCACCATAGACCAATTCGGCTAACTCAATGTTGTACCCAATTCAAATCCTCTGGGAATAAAATGATTTGTTCCAAGAATTTCCATATCGTTTAAATGTGAATGCTTCATTTTCATGCAAATTCAACACACAAAGAATCTTAACCTCGAGAGATTTGAATAGGACACAACATTGTGTTAGCCGAATCGGTCTATTGTTGGCCAACATCTCCCCACATTGTTGGCCAACATCTCCCAACATTGTTGTCCAACATCTCCCAACATTGTTGTCCAACATCTCCCAACATTGTTGGCCAACATCTCCCAACATTGTTGTCCAACATCTCCCAACATTGTTGTCCAACATCTCCCAACATTGTTGGCCAATAACTCCAAACATTGTTGGCCAATAACTCCCAACATTGTTGGCCAATAACTCCCAACATTGTTGGCCAATAACTCCCAACATTGTTGGCCAATAACTCCCAACATTGTTGGCCAATAACTCCCAACATTGTTGGCCAATAACTCCCAACATTGTTGGCCAATAACTCCCAACATTGTTGGCCAATAACTCCCAACATTGTTGGGTGTTACATGTTGCGTCCGTTTACACGCCCTGTTGCATGTTGTTGTGTTTTGTTGGGAGTTGTTGCACGAACTTTGAAACTGGTCAAACGTTTGAGCCAACAACTCCCAACATTTCTTTTGTTCCGTGATCAAGGAAGCGTAGCGCAACAATGTTGGAGCCGTTTGCACAGCTTTTCAAACAGTTTTTGGAGCCACGCACGCGCGTTACATATGGTCTCCGTGGTGATAGCAACGCATTAACATTGTGAAAACAAGATGGTAGCGGAATTTTGTAAGTTTACAAAGTCTTGTGGGTGCTCCATTTTACTTAACGAATTTTTAAAGCTACAGCTACACAAATCAGAGGAACAACACAATGCGTATACTTGCCAAGAATGATTTAGATTTAGAGTGTTGATCTATGACTTTGCGGTCTTGCCCCAGCACAGTCACAAAATGATTTGTTTATAGTCCTCTTTCATAATGGCGGCCAAATAAAATATTCTTGTGTTTTAATGCTAGCAAGCCTTCCTAGCCTCGCTACCACGAGCAAATTTCAAAAGAATATTTGTTTTAAAACGAGGGCAGTGGGACTAATTAACATAAATACAAAAGAATGAGGAAGTGGTCGCCGTTTGTGAAAGTGGTCTGTAGGTTTACTTTGTGCGCGAAAGAAACAAAGGGTCTCCAATTTTAACCAATCAGAAGAAGCCATGTCACGCGTGACTCCTGCCATGTTTTTTCAGGGAAATAGGCCATTTTCCAAATATCAAATATTCAGCTTGACAGTGAGGACAAAAACAATAGAAACACGTTGGAATGAATGTGAAAAATATTTGCATATTATCCACTTTCCTTTGTCTTTGTCTTCACTGCCTCACTATCAAGCTTAATTTTAATACATCGAAAAAGGCCAATAACAACTGATTTTCGCGGGACCGCGTATTCTAAAAATAAGACTCATTTGTAACTGTGCGGGGGAACCCACCCATGTCATAACATTCTTATCTAATTCACTCCTGTACATACATGGACTTTATTTAGACACGGAACAAGACATCAGTTACAACGTTAACTACTTTACAAGAAGAAATAAAAGTAATTAAGAGCTGCTTTTCATGTGCGACGTGTAATGAGTCTGGCTTAGAAATCACAGCTTTACACACCCCTCTTGAATAGCCCACTTTAGATATGCTAAAATTCAGTCCTAAACAAAAGGCATCATCTCGAGGCTCTGGGGAATAAATACAAGGATTTGTTTGAGTTTATTCCCCAGAGCCTCGAGATGATGCCTGTTGTTTAGGACTGAATTTTTTTGATATATCGAAAGTGGGCTATTGTGGCTACCCTTGTCCCTCATTCCCAGTCGTAGGGAGCTCAGTCATGGTGCTTGAAAATTCTAGTTTAAAATAATCAGGCGCTAGATTGTTTAGTGTCTTAGACATCATGATAGCTTTTGCTTTTCCCTTTTAGCAGAGGCCCTTCTGTAATGCCAAGCACTGCTGGTATTGTTCAGTTTTAGTTAGCGATATAAGTGAGCTCGCCATGCTTTCTTTTATCTTATATTTCATCAGGAGAGTTGAAGTGCTCACCAAAGAGAAATCTGAGTCGGAAAGACTCAAAATGGAAGTTGAAGCCGCATACAGAACTCTTCAGTATAAACATGACCAGGAGAGCGAGGCACGACGGGTATCTGAAGCATTGCACAGTCAGCTGAAGGAACAGATTGCTAGATCGGACGAAAAACTTGCAAAGTATGTTAACATTAACGCTCCAAAGTTAAATTTCTTTCAATTTATTTTCCGTTAGGGGCATTCACGCCTTTTCTGGGGTATTCGTTTTTTATCATCGATAACTGAGAAACATCTGTTCATTCAATTTTGGAGTTCACATTTACCATCCCAAGTGTGGCAGATGTATCCATGCGTCTGTCTTGTCATTGATCATGAATTTCGTCGTAAAATTGTCAAAGTAGCAGTGGATCCACGAGGTGATGGCCGAGTGGATCCGCAGACTACTTTGACAATGTTATGACGAAATTCATTGTCAATAACAGGACAGACGCATGAAAAACTGACATCAATTTGTTTTTTACAATAACAAAAAGGCAGAGGGGTCAAAATTAAGGCAAAACACAAGAAGAACGCGAGACAAAAATGCGAGAAACTTCAATCTGACGCTAACAATAACGCGTCATTATCGCATAAATTATGAATTTATGTGTCTGTCCGCTTATTGACGATAAAAATTAGCTAATGAGCGCGCGAGCATTTTGCACTCATTGTAAAAGACTATTTTGATAAGTGCCCACTTGCTCATGTCCCCAAATTTAACATCACTCGTCTGGCCATTAACAACAATAGCCCTTATGCGTGATAACATCTGATTAGCTGATTTCACCACCAAGCCGCGAATTGGAAAATCTTGAGCTGGATCCCAAAGGAATAAACTTGTAAAGAAAACCATGACCCACATGCGAACAGTGTTACAGTGGTGATGTCCAGATGATGTGAATAATTTTGTGCAAACGAGGCTTGGTGGTGTATTTTGAGTATATGACGTCATCATGCATAAGGCCAATTAAAGTCTCCAAATATCCCCTAACCTCTTGACACTTACCACCATATTCCTTTAAATTATAATATGCTGCAACTTTTTGAAAATTGTAGGGAACTGGAAAATCGTCAAAACTTGGAAGTCGACAAACGACAGCAGCAAATGGACAACAAATCTCTCAGAAACAACTTACAGCAATTAGAATCTGATTTACGAGATTTGAAAAGAGCTCTAGCCGAGGAACAAGATGCTCGAGCCGTTCAGAATCAGTTACTGGAAGACGAAAAAAGGAAAAACGAGGTGTTAGTGGAGGAAGCACGAAACCATTCTTTGCAGAAGACAGAGGCTTTGTACCAACTTGAGGCTGTGGATCAGACGCGAAAGAGCTATGAGGCCAGCAGTGGATCACTAAGAGAGGAACTCAAGGCGGCTCAGGTCAGCGGTGATGTATTGTGACAGCTTTCCAGTAAAAGCGATTTTTGATTAGGGCTTCCGCATACGACTTGCTTGTAACTTGTCTTCACCACAAATCGTGTCTTGTAAATCAGGCCTAAGGTACCCTTACGGACAGAGGTTCACGAGTCGTGCATTTGTAAATGCTGGAAAGTCATAACGTACCGCTACTTGCATGCGAATAGGTCATTTTCGAATATCGATATTCAGTTTGGTAGGGAGACAGAGAGGACTAAACGATAGAAACAAGTTGCAACGAATGTAAAAGATATTAGCATATTATCCACTTTCCTTTGTCTTTGTCCTCTAAACCTTTCTTTCAAGCTGAATGTTAATGTATCGAAAGTGGCTTTCACGGGTCCGAAACCACTTAGTGTACGCCAGCAGAAGCACAACAAAACAACAATATTATTTCTGTAATGAGGAAAAATGATCGTGCTGTTGCGTGCGACAGATATTGTAGTTCATTCATTGCTCAGAAACTTTTATTTGAATGGTCATTCTTTGAAATTTCACCCACAGGCGCATAAGTATGGACTAATTAACATGCAGTTTTACGGGAAACTACCGCTTAGCAGTTTTCACTAATGGTCACAGTTTAGGATTTCCTGACTCTGGCCGTGGAAGATTGTCATTATCATTTCAAATCCTAAAATGATGATTAATTTTTTTTGCACTTCAGAATATTATATTCAGTTGTTTACTCACCGTTCCACCTCTATAACTATCAACTATAATACTAACAATCGCCTTGATGCGTTCCTTACCGGTTTTTGAGTTCAACACGTTATTCACTGTTTTAGTTTCCCATAAGAACTTCTGGGTGAGCAAACAAAATTTGCGGAGGAACCTTTAAAAATTCCTGGATTGTTGAGGTTGAGCAATCGGTCTCTTGGCCACAGCTGTAACGGTAATCCTTGAGAACCTGAACATTCAAGTGTCCTCTAAGCTTATTTGCTTGATCTTGCATCAATGTATTTAAGGGTGACACCACCATAATTGATAAAAATTATTCTCCACTTGACAAGAAATAGTCAAATACGTAAGGTAAAAGCTGATATATCAGCGGTTTCCCATATCAGGTAGGGAGTATACAGACGATATCCTTTCGATGAAAGACAACACTTTTTAAAGCTTCATATGGTGCTTCTTTCAGAGAAAACTCACTTTTCGAGAGCGAAGTCCAACGCACAATGAAAGCTTTGCATTTTGTCGACCATTTAAGTCGGCCATTTGTCATCAAACTTCACGCAGGCGCAGACAAACCGGAACCAGGTTTTGATGGTTCCGGTTTTGGATTCTTCCAGAGTCTCCCGCGCCCTTTCCGGTAGGCAAGGGTAACGGAGGATCTGGGAACGAGATTGGGTCGGCGATTGGATCAAAGCGAGTTTCAATTGAGGTCTCTTTTCCCAGCGAACGCAAAAGAAAAGAGACGTCTGCTATCAGTTCACCCACAGACTCAAAAATCACGATCACCTTCAATAGCATAATAAACAACACAACAGTAAAGCAATGTTCAGTAGCTTTCTTTTGAATTATCCTTCCTCTTTATTTTTATAGGTAGAGTTAGCTGATACGAAGGCTCGGCTTGAGGCTAATAAAGCATCAATGGGGAAAGAAATCGCGCTTCTGAAAGAGAAGCTGCAGAAGAAAGCCGAAAAAATGGTGAGTCAAAGAGGTTTCTAATGAGTAAGAACTACACAAGCAGACGTGTTAAGCTGAACACTGGGTCATATTACTTGCTAGGAACAAAGTGGCTCGGGAAGTTACAGTTTTCATTAATACATCACCGGACTTGTTGTTTCCCACGATGTCAAAGAATGCACGGTAATGGGGACATCCCAACCTTAGTTGCGTCTGGGACATCTTAGCCCGGCTTCTTAACCCGGGTGGGACATTTCACATGTAGCCCTGCATCTTTTAGAGTCCACTTGTTAATGAAGTGCGCATTCAAACTCTCTTCTTAAGATCAAATCCCTGTATGTAACACGTTATCAGCTGTTGTTGTTAGATCGGCATCTTATCCAGAATTTATCCGAAGAAAGGCCACTACTTTAAAATATTAATTTAATTACTTCGATTATTTTCGTACTATGTAATTTGTAATTTCATACCATGTAATTTTAATTGTAATTATTCCTTGTAAATGTAATTGTAATGCCATACCATGATGGCCGCTCCATTGCCGGATTCGCTTTAGTAAGCGCCAGTGGCAGTTACCTTGATTAAAGATTTAAAGAAAGGGACGGGTTTTGGATAGTTGGATAATTATCCCTCATAACGCATTTCGGCTTGGAAAATTGTGTTGTGAATGAGGTCAATGACAGAACCAGCTAGATTTCAAGTTATATTAGTTCACTATGTTTTGTTTTTGTCATTTTGTCTCCTTGTAACAGGCAAGAAGTGAAGAAGCTCTCCAACAAACGCGATCTGAGCTCGACTCACGTGTGGCCAGCGGCAGGAGTGAACATGCGCAGATCAGCAGCAAGCTTGAAAGCGAGACGCAAACACGAACGAGATTGGAGTCTGAGGTACGTCATGTAACCTCTTATAATGTGTCTTTACATGCAGCTACGTTTTGAAAATAACTTTCCTTACTTTAGGCTTTTTTGCTTACGTTTAGGCTCACTTTAGGCTTAGGTCAATTCACTTAAAAGTGAAATTGACGTGACACTTGAAATAACTGGAAATTATTTGCTTGATTCAGATATCCTCTCTACGATCGCGTTTAGAAAAGTCTGATAAAGAACTTGAAAAAGCCAGTGTCGGTCGAGTTGAAGCGGAAAGGTAGGAATTTTATATGTTTAATATGCATTGCATACTAGATAACCATTTTTTCTGGAGAGGGGGTTATTACCCCCTTATTTGAATATGACTGTGTTAAAATCTTCCGCCATAGAGGAGAAGTGGCCAGTCGGCTAGCTAGATGTCTAGAAGAGAAATAATTAGACATCAGAGGCTGAGAAATTGATTGATTGATTGATTGATTGGCAAAATCGGCTAACTCAGTGTTGTACCCAATCCAAGATTCTTTATCTATTGTATTTGCATTTTATAATTTAGCATTCACATTTGAATGACATGGAAATACCTTGGAACGAAACGCCGTTTTATTCCCGAAAGGTGGTTACTCTTGCCCTTTTACTCATGGGTAAATAGCGTTTGCCCATGGGCATGGACATTTTTGTGTGTAACCGCTTTCCCTAGATCGAAAGTGTCTAAGGGTTACTTCCATGGATACACCAAAAAGAACAAAAGAACTTCCCATGACGTTCCTGAACTGAAAAGTACGGTTTCTTTGCTCCCTGAGGTGGCTTGGCCTGTCAAAGAGCAGAGCGAAGCTAATACACGAAGATAAATTATATTTATAATTATACCCTTGAATCAATTAATTCTAATTTAATTAATTTATAATTTAATTAATTATACCCTTTACTTATACCCTTTTTCTGTGTAACCGCATCCCCAAGGGGAACATGAAACCTGAGCTGAACCAAACCCAAGCCATTTACCCTCTGAAAGGCCCCAAACCCAATTTGTGTGTAACCACAACTATTGATTGATGTTACAGTTAGGTATTTCATATGATTTTGCCAGTATCTTTTTTATTAGTAAGCACTTCACCATATTTTGTATTTCATATTTTAACTGTAAAAGTAAATTGAAAAAGTATTCGCTAGTTGTATTTTGTAGCTCGTAACCTTTTAAGAGTTTCTACATGAAAAGTCTGTTTATAAACCGATCGTTCGGTAATTCGCTCTCGCTAATTTTCCGTTTCGTAAACAAGCGATGCCATTTTTGACGGTCGATGTCATTCTTAGTAACCAAACCTTTTTATTCGGTGAGCTTTCAATAAATTGTTAGCATTAGCTTCATATAAGTACTTTAAAATTGCAAATTTGAAGCCGTTGTTTCGGTACTGTAGAGGATTAGTGCATTTTGCAATTGAATCGAGTTCGACATCGTGCGATTAACTTTTTCTATTTCTTTTCTTATGTTTTTTCTCAGTTTTTTGTTAATTCTAAGTGACATACGCTGCTAATCTAGTCCTAGATTAAATAGTATCGCTTGTTTACGAAAGGGAAAGTTGCCTCGCTCTCACACCATAACTTCAAAATGTTGATTCTTCAAAAGTTTGCGAACAAAATCAGACTTGCGGTGTCTTGATTTGGGATGTTATGTGTTGAAACGATTTTTTTAATTTCGCAGACAAGCACAGAATTTACGCGACGAGCTTTACCAAGCAAAGCTGAGACTCGAGAAGGAAACTGCGTCACTGAAGGAAGCAAACAAGGTTAAGTGATCTTTCGTTAAAGACGTAATCATCGTAACTGTGTAAAAATCAGTAATACAGTAAACGTCAAAATGATTCTTTGAGTGGAGACTAAAGTTCTGTTCACATTAGGCCTAGATAATGATCGAATTACAATCCATTTAAGTTTGGACTGGGTTCACATCAACTAATTACAATACGTGATTAATCTTAATTGGATATTAATTATTTCAAACATTCTCAATGGGTTGTTTGAAGTAATTACAGTGCGTAATTGAACAGAATGGCAAACACGTGGAGAGAAGATTTGGATTTGTCTTCTTCTATTCTCGGAAGGTAACCTTGCTTCTCTTCTCGCCTCAAGCATGGTGATAATAAATTGGGAGCTTAAGCACGCGCGTTTTTGAGACGCGGACGGCAACCAGAAGTGAACATTGTGCGTACCAGGGCAGTGGCATCTCCCAGACTTTTCTATTAATCATCTATAATGGCGAAAAGATACTTAGTAATGTAAATGTGGTTGTGTGAAGACAAGCTAAAAAACGCGCGTGCTTAAGCCCCCCAATTGTGGCAGCAGCGCGATACGGCAACATTTTGTCTCGCACTGCAAGGTTACCCTTCCGATTTCATATGAATTTTCGCAGATGTGACCAGAACCATAATTGAATAAAATTGAAAATTGAATTATACTACAATTGATCATAATCAACTTTGAATGTGAACACAGCTTAAGACTTAGTAGCCTGCGAACGCAGACGTATTTCGCAGGCTAAAGACTTACCTTATCGGTTAGAATTCTCTATTCCGTTGTTCTTTTTTCGTACGGTAAGTGGAATGTAAAGCTGAGTGTGGCTCAGTGGTTAGGGCTCTTTCCTTGAGATGATCCCAAACCCGTTCTGACCATTTGTTGAATTTGATCGTTGGAGTCCCTGGTACAAATTCTCAGTCTGGCTTGTCTCCGGCCAGGTGGGTTTCTTAACAGTCCTCGAAAGCCCTTACAGGGAGCGGTCAACTACGCATATATTTGGCCGTGTAGAACTAGGTATAACGGCAGGTTCAACCGTGTCGTTTGTCCAGCGGTGTCGCTTTCGAATGGTAGGCCAGTGAAAAGGGATTCATGTCTCTGTAAGTCCAAGTTTGTAACCTTTTTCGTTTCTCTTATCTTAGGCCTTAATGGTGAAGTTAGAGACGACAGAAAATAAAGCAAGCAATCTTGATATTGAGGTAAATATTGATTGAATGTTTATTAAGTCTATAATCTTTATGAGAAAGACGCGAGATCTCTTATTAAATCTGCGTGAGAAAGTGAATGTTATCCTTTAAGCTTTTCTGTCTAATTTGTGCTCTCTTTTCCAGCTACAAACAGTAAATGTTATGCTGAATGAACGCGGTAGTCAGCTTAACCAAGTACAACGAGACACGGATCATCACAAGTCCCAGTTTGAACGACTGCAAGAAAATATTCGTCAGGAGAAGGTACTGAAAAAAGAAGTTGTAGACACAAAATAGAACATTCGTTGACTGAGCTGTTTCGCCTCAAATCCAATTGTGACGTCACGATCTTCTTAAAGGTTATTAAAGAAAAAAAAACTTAGTTAGAACTCGCTTTGGAAACAAGGTTCAAATGAAATCGACGTGAAGGGCCTATTAATTATAACGATTTAGATATTTAAGGATACGTTTACTGCAAACATTCTTGCAATGGACTTTTGTTTCTTACTGCTGTCAATCACTTTTGCAAAATGGGTTCATGGATACATCCAGCGTTGTGATTGGCTGATTTCACTTTGTCGGTTTCTCTGTTTAACAGCCTGTCAACTGTCACTGCAATCAAAATGGGCAGCAGTAAAAAGTGAAAACCTTGGCTTCAGAGATCATATAGTTATGAAAGGCGCCGTAACCTTACTTTTTTCGACTGCTAGCATTTACTTCTATCTCAGTCGAGGGGCGGGCTTAAATTGTCAATCGTGTTTGTCACACAATCGAGAGAAACGGCAGAGAAAGGCGGTTTCTCTCTATTGTCAGTCAGAAGTAACAGACTCCTAGCAATTTATATTTCTTTCTGGTTAGTCGCAAGAATGATCAAGCACATGCTTTGCAGCCTTTTGTCGGAAACTTAGCTCTTTTAATTTGCTTTCATTTATTTATTTATTCTTATTTATTTAGGAGTAGGTTTTGATGAAATTTTACATAGGTTGTTATCTTTGATAATAGTTTTTATTGGTTTATGGAGGGGGGAAATTATGTTATCTCGTCAACGTAGCCTGGCATCTCTCTTTTTTTCTTTTCTAGGAGCAAAAATCAAGACTCACTGCGAAATTAGAAAGCTCTGAACTCAAGTAAGTGAAACAGATACAAAATGATAGCTAGTTGTATTGCTTCTGGCTGCACTGATTCGTATTTCAGGGTTGGCGCGTCAGGTATTTCATTGTCTGTGTTTCTCTCCTCATCAAAACATCAACATTTCATTTTACTGCTTTGATGCTATTCAATGATAAGGACCTGCTATACCCACCCACCCATACACTCACGAAGGACAGCCACAACACCGGAAACTTCATGCCCTGCTCTCCTCGAATAGTGTGTGGGTTTCTTTAACGTCCCACAAGGAACTTATGAACATGAAAGATATTTGTGCGACGGGCCCTACGTTTTAAAGTCCTTATCTCAGAAGACTTGAAAGTCTAACCATTTGCGGATGTAATTACAAAGACAGCACTTCCTCCTCAGTTATTTTAAGACCCTGAGTGTTGGTCCGGCCGGAGTCGAACTTACGATCTCCCGCATGTACGCGGTGTCATTATCTGAACTTTGAATAAGTAGGCATCTTGCTGGACTTGGGTCAAGTTGTGCGAAGTAAGGTCAAAACGGATGCGAGAATATGGAATAAGATTCCTCCAACCCACATCGAATAGCTCAACTCATAAACAATTATTCCATGAGCTAACAAGCGCAAAAGGAACAATTGTTGTTTTATTACTTTTCAATAACTTTTAATCGTTTAAGTTCTTGAAAATTTCGCTTCCCGATGCAGATTCCTCTGCTTGGTGACACTTGGTACCATTATATCGAATATGAGCTTATAAACGTGATTCAGCAAACCAACCAAAACGCTAGAAATGCAATTACTAAAGTTGAAATTTTTCTTTTATTGAGAGTTTAAAGGCCCTTGTTGACCCGACAGACATTGCGCGCTTGTGCTGTTGTTTTGAAATAGTTCCAGTGTTTTGATTGGGTATTCGCCGGTGATTTTCCGATTTTCCGTCTGTGCTCAATTCATCGCAGCGCGCAATGTCTTTTGGGTGAACTTGGGCCTTAAGGTTTTGCACGGCAGCCATGTTGCATGGCAGGAACAATGAAGATGTTTTGCATTAGAAAGAACATTTGTTCCCATAGGAAAAATAATCTATTGTTCCTGCCATGCAACATGGCTGCCTCGCAAAACCTCTATTGTCCTGACATGCGAAATGTTCGGTTCTGAATTCCGACCTTGGCTGAAAAGCGCCTCGTGCTTAACTACTTATTTGTAAGTAACGCTGTGTTTTGGTTTTTTTTTTTTTTTTTCTTTCTCTCTTTTAGAATTTCCAGTCTTCACAGGGACTGTGAGTCGCTTCAACGTCGACTAGAGGAAAGCAACGAGAAGCTAAGAAAGCAAGAGGAAGCTTCTTTAAGATCAGAGGTGAGGATTTAACCTGTCGTTCTCCGATACTGTCAGTAATTATAAGTTATTGAGTGGGCGTGCGTGGATGGTATTTATATCTGATCATAGTTCATATAGATTGACTAGTCATGAAACTCTGGAAACTTCAAAAGCGAGAACAGTACTGGTAGTCTTTACACTAGATCGTAAGTAAACTTAGGAAAATCTCAAGTCAAGTAATTTTTTAAATTACTTTAAAACGAATTGCACACAAATGTGTAAACACATGATTGACATGTTTGGAGTGCCTGGCGCAGCCCAAGAAACCGCAAGTCTCTCGGAAGGATGGTTTTCAATTCACTTATCTCTTGCTTGAATCGTTTTAAATCTCCGACTTTAATGAGATGCAAAGAAAAATAACTTGAGTTTTAACTTAGGCCTTCACACACGCATTTATGGTTAAGTACTTCATTTTGACTTGACAGTGTCCATGTGTCCATGTGCCCATGCACAATCATTTGTCGATGGTCTGTCATTTAGAAAAAGGGTATGGTTTGGGCATCGTTATGCAGGGCCAAAACAGCAAACAAAAACATAAAACAAAGAAACATGTCGAGTTTCATAACCATCTCCATATATTAACTGTGATCCGATATAGGGAAGATATCGTTGACATCACCTATTGTCATTAATTCATTAATGTACCAACCAGAGTTTCATTCACAAAGGATCTTTTGTTCCTGTGGTTTACAAAAGTAATGTTTGTAAACAGATACCTTCCCTATACGGTCTTTGAGGTGCATATACTAAACATTTCTTTTGGTCTGCAGGAGAAATTGAACTCCATGCTTGCTTCTTCCAGAGCTGATTTCGAGAAGGTACTTTTACTCGTTCTGTTTGTCTGTTGTTTGTTTGTTTTTTTCATTTTTTTCTGGGGCGTTCAATTCCAACCGCCATCTTGTGTCGTGAACTGACTACTATCTACGTGTTTTATTCCCGTTTCTCTGACGCCTAAAGCGCTTCTAATGGAAAAAGGGGTTTTAGTTTCTCTTCAATCGGCCAAAAATCCCAGGCCAAAAAAATACATTGTACAACGTGTACATTATGCAACGTGTTATTGTTGTTGTTGTTGTTTTCTCTAAACAGAGCAAACAAGTTATGCTGGCCAAAGAAGAAACTCTTTTGGACACAGTCAACAAACTGAAATCTGACATTGACAAAGGAAAAGAGAAGAGTGCTCAACAGAAAGCTCAAATTAGAGACTTGCAACAGGTTTTGTTTTCGTTTTGTTTGAACTGATTTTGCAAAATGTTGCAAGGTGGAATACTATAAGGCAGACAGGGTGCCCAAATGACGTAATCACTTTCGGCCATACCACAAAGCCGTCAACTCCGTACCTTTTTCTTTAGGGAGCTTAAGCACGCGCGTTTTTGAGACGCGGACGGCAACCGGAAGTGAGTTGTTTGCCCTTAAAAGTTGTCTTCACACAAACACATTCACATTGCTAAGTATCTTTTCTCCATTAGAGATGATTAGTATTAAAGTCTAGGAGACACCACTGTCTTTGCACTCGAAATGTTCTCTTCCAGTTGCCGTCCGCGTCTCAAAAACGCGCGTTTTGCAAATGACGTCACGGCAGGGGCTCGTAATTGGATGCACAACGATTTGAATAAGCATCACGAAATGTCCCCTTGGTCTTCTCCCCAACTTCAATTCACTCGTGTCTGGGAATACAGACAATTAACGTCACAAAGTGTCCCCCAAACTTAAGTGCTCAAGTAAAGATAAACAGCTGCATTTACCCTCATCAACTCGAAAAATAACGTTAACGCTAACGTTAACGTTAACGCTGGAGTAAACGACCACAAGACAGCTAGATGGAAAACTTCAATGGCATGAAGTTTGTCTGTGCGCTTAAGCCTTCATTTAAAGTGCCAATAATCTCAACAGAATTTTCCGTTTCAAATTTTTTTTTGTAACCTTTGTTCCTAACATATCAAGTTGTTTTTTATAATCTTCTCCCTGCAATACCACTTCTTTATATAATTTGAAAGTTAGAAAAACTGTCCATAGTTTGATGTATAAAAAAAGAGGAGTGGGTTCGATACCGGGATGACGTCACACACTGCTTTGCATCGTCCTCCTCGAAGAACTGTACAAATGTGACGTCAAACCTTTTTATTAAACCAAGTCTTCTCTTTCCTTGCTCGATCGTACCTTACATTAAAGCTGGTTTTCCGACGTTTTGTAAGAAGACAGCAAACAAAAC
Source organism: Montipora capricornis (assembly GCF_036669925.1). NCBI lineage: Eukaryota > Metazoa > Cnidaria > Anthozoa > Scleractinia > Acroporidae > Montipora > Montipora capricornis. Next base: position 15,026,158 of record NC_090889.1, read on the forward strand.
TGTTTTGTACATGGCGGCCAGAGAATTGATGCAGCGGAAAAGTGTTTGAGGTGATAGGCAGTTTAATGGTTTAACAATTTACGTTTTGTCAGTTCGGACTTTTCGTTGAATTTATTCTTTGTGATTTGCTCTAGGAGTTAAACGAGACATCGAAGAAACTTGTACAATCGGAAACATCCCTAGAGATGCAAATTAAGGTAGGTTGTTTTTGGCGCACACAATCGATGAGCCTATCGTAGCGCAAAGGGAATACACGCGTCCGCCGCAAAGCTTAAAAGCGCGGGAAACACTTTTAACTTCTTTCGATGTGTCTCGCACGATTTCAAATGTAGATTAATTAAACTTTATATAGTGTACTTTTGAAGTTTGAAGAAAAATCTGTTGCGAATTCGCAGAAATATGAAAGTGGCTCAATTTTTGACCAAGAAACGTATGTCAAAAATGTATGTATATATCAAGTCGCGGGAACACATGAGCCCAACAAATTTGACCTGTTCCCAACTCTCAGCTAGTAGAGCATTGCACCGACATCGCAGAGGTCGTGGGTTCGAATCCTGTTGGAGCCAGCTGAATTTATTTAGGTTTCTATAAGAGACAATTGCTTTAAATTATCCAGATAAGTGCGACGGCCATTTCTCTGTTGCCCCGTGACATTCTTCGCAAAATTTGACAGTTTTGAGGTGCTATTTCCCCGCTAATTTCCAATCGTTTTCCGCTGGCAAAAATGGGAGCTTTATTCTCTGTAGAGTCTTTTACAGTTTGATGGTTTAGGTTTATTTTGAGAATGCGAAATTAACTTTTCTTTTCTTTTTATTAGCTTCGCGAAGAGCTGGAAGACGAGCGATCTCGATTGAGAAACCAGTTGATTAATTTAGAAAATACGGTACGTAGTTAGGGCGCGTTCGATTGACCGTATTCCGGAATAGGAATACATGGAATATAAGTTAGAAATCCTTCGTTTTTACGGGAATTCACATTAAAATTGTCAAACATCTGCTAAAATGCTGTTTTAAACTTATTTTTATTATTCTTGCTGCTTCAAAACGTGCCAAACTTACCGTTTTAATCATCACTCCACGCATTCTTATTCCGGAATAGGGTCAATCGAACGCGCCCTTAGACTCTGAACCTAAAGTTACTCTTCCAACAAAGTAGTGCTTAATTGTAGTGAATACTTGCTTATATCATGTCCCATGCATGAACAGAGAAAAAAGAAAAAACGAGTTTTAGTATTAGAAATTTCATCCAAGCTAGGTTTAGCAGCAAATTCTTTTGTGCATTCAAACAAGTTTCACACCTACAATACTTGTAAATTGAGACTTGATTAAGTTTCTTTTCTCAAACCTGAAATGAATTTTCTTTTTCCCAAGAAAACATTTGCGGCATTTCAGTATATTTCGTCTTGTCTTTGCAGGTAGCTACAGTAGAAGCTACACGGGGAGAAGTGACCGCAAGCGCCATGAAACTCGAGGAGGAATTGGAACACACTAAAAGAGTGCAAGGGGAGACCACTGAACGATTGGTTTCAAGAAGCGCGGACGTAGAATCCGTCACCAGATCCCTGGTAAGTACACGGGGAACATTACACACGATCATTATGTTTTTCAGATTTATGCGCGCCATTCTACAGTACTATCCACTAAATTCAAGGGACGTTACAAATAAAGCTTTAAAAATCAAAGACAAAAATCTGGCAATTATAATGTTTACATCTCAACCTCTACATTAACAGGTGATGATCACCAAACCACAAATTATTTGCCAGCTAGCTCTTTGGTTGTTCTGGTATATTGCAAGCTGATTTTGAAAGGATTAATGTAAACGTTTTGTCATTTGTTAACAATTCTTAACAAAAAAAAAAGATTTCTCTCTAAGAGAATTTTTAAAATGTGCGGTCGGTTAACAATATAGCTGATATTTTAAACTTTTCTCTTAAAGTGAACTAACAGATAATGTTCCTTTTTCGTAGTCTCACGGAGAGGATGCCAATGATCTGGTAACTACTCTTTAAGACACAAGTAAAAATGATAAAACATAACCATAATTTCTTAATTTGTAAACAGAAAAAGCGTTTTGGGAGGCTAAATCACATTGCTGCTTTCGAGAATCACGTACGTGGTTGCTGCGTGACGTGCTGCCTTATGATGTCACGCTCTTGTCAGGTTTTCGTCACACAACATGAACTGCATTCACCACCATGACCAAATTTCTTTGTTTACGTTGGCGGACTTGGCGTCATTGTTACGTTTTTCTGTAATCAACATAAGTGATAGAACACGAATTCAACTAAAATCAATGCATTTCAGTCAAACTTTTTTCTCAAATAAGTATAATTGACAGCAAGTTTCCCTGAGGAAATAAAAAATAAATTACTTTTTAGGAGGTTTGGTTAACCAAAATCACAAATTTATAGTAAAGAGTTCTTGTTATGCTTACGACGTTATATGAGTCATTGATCGAGGACATTTGATTTTTGATTTTTTTTTTACGCAACTTGTTTCTTGTGAAATATTTTTAACTTTAGTTTCTTATTTGTAAAATGCAGTTATCTTCGAGCGGGTTTAATCAGTCTTCCAAGCTCTTTTTGGAGGATAAATGTAACATGGTAATTGGACAATTCTTGTTAGCCTACAGCGATCATTTTATTTTCATATCCGTCTTCCTTTTTTTTTTTTTTTAATTTCCAACGAGTAATGGATTCTCGGTTGTTTGTGTATTTTTCGCTACTGTTATCGTTCTCTGGCATAGGAGTTGTTAGATTAATGAAAGAAATGTTAATTAAGGATCTTACTCCGGGTTTTCATTTCAGTTTCTCGAAATTTTCCAGCATGAAAATGGTGTTTTCATAACAAGGACTGTCATAAATATAAATGAATCGATGTTAGATTGATTGCTCCACGGCAGCTGAAAGAGTCAACTGCAATTAGAGAGCGGAAAACGGAGGACTTGTTTTCAAAGGCCGGAATCTTCTCCAGTGTCGGGAAAATGACAGGCAGATAAAAAAAACGCGTTAAACTTACGTTGTTTCTTTCTCTCTTCGTTTTTTGCTTCATATAATGCCATTTAATTGTTGTTGATTAGTTTCAAAACCGTTGACATTTATTTTAATTTAAGAAAGCAAGGCGGTGTTATCTTTGTCGTAAATTGATCTCAAATAGCTTAAATCCATTCCATTTACGGGCCATTTCGAGGTGTTTATAGTAAAGGTTTCTGTTTGCACAATTGCCCTTCAATTCAGATTTCTAGAAAATCCTATTATCAACACGTAAAGGTCTATTAACAATCGTTAATGAGTAATACGGCTTTCATTTAAGAGCTTCATCCTTGCATAAAAGAAATCATTTATTGTCGGATAAGAACTCTTGGACGGAAGGACCGTGTTTGTTAAAACGAGGATTTTGTGGTGAATGAAAATCAGGGACTGGTAATATCAAGAAAATGAATCTGAACAATTTGGTAAGCGCTGAGGCAATCTATAGGGAGATGAAACGCTACAAAAATGGATATTGATCATGAACGAGCACAAAAAAAAACCAATAGTTTTACGCGCTCCAAACGTGCGTTTTAATTTTAATACATTTCCTTGAGCAGCAACGTGAAATAGACCTAGTTGGCATCGCGTCTACTTCAAACGGTGAACGTCTTCCCTAAAATTTGTGTTTTGCCAAGAATGGAAGAAACTTGTTTGTTATAAAATCATTTCTTGCCAGTTGGCTACAGGTATTAAGCGTAACTTCTCAAAAGAGGAAGAAAGGTTAGAATGAGAGAATTTTCATGTTTTTGCTTCAAGAAGCAGTCTTCCTTTTTCCCGTAAACGCGATCGTGCCAGATCTGTCTAATATAGTTTGTGGCGAAACTCCAGGAAGGAATTATGTTTTTCATTCTCTCTCTTAACTTAAGCGCCATTCACACCTGTTTCATTCTTGGGCCAAAAATCCTTCTTTTTCGTAAAAAAATAGTCGAGAACGGATTCCAATAAACGCGGCTATATATTTTGCGGTGACGTTTTTGTCACGTTGCTGTAGTCATTGCTTGAGCTCAGTAGCTAACAGAATAAATTGTTCGAGTAAGGCGTTGAGCTGCAGTTGAAAACGTTATTCCTACCTTTCACCGACCAACGACATCATCAAGGAAGAGGAAAATTTTACAGCTCCGAGTCAGCGATTGCATGGATAGCGATGAAGGTGACACCGTAGTAAACTACTTGAGTTGTTCCATTTTTCTTTTTTTTTTTGGTTTCTTAATTGGAGCACTATAACTACGGTTATACTCTGTACAATTAGATGTCCAATACGTAAGTAAGTAGTACTTTTTTCCACGTAGACAAAATAGAGCTTAAAATAATACTCGTGAGAACGTGCCCGTGCTCAAAATCAGAACCCAAAACCGAAATCGAAAATTCCACAATAAAATTACATATATACAATCATAGTTAAACGAGGGGCTGGTTATGAAATCTTAAGGGGAACCTCCACTAAAACAAGAATTTAACTTTAAATATTGAACATAATGTTTTCAATCAAAACTGTTCGATCTTTTTCCAATGGAAGCCTCTTTATCCGAAATAGACAAATTCAAAAACGTTTGTTTTGGTTGTCAAATTTCCCGGGCGCTGCCATTTTGGATAATTGTGACGTGTAATGCTTGCTGTAAAGAGTGTTTTCACTCAAGTGATCAGTAACCTTGTTTTTCCATTGAAGAAAAGAACGAGAAGAAAGGAAACGTCTGCATGATAATAGAGCTCAATTCCCGGAGGATTAACTGATTAGATTGTAATGTGAAGTGCTAGTTTTGTACCCCATATGAACCATGTGAGCGTTAGCCCTACTAATGGAAATGGCCCACACAAGGACAGAGAAAAACTCTGACCAGGGTGGGAATGAAACCCACGACCTTCGGGTTAGATCGCCGCTGCTCTACCGACTGAGCTACAAGGTCAGACGGGAGCAGGCCGTAGGAACTGAAGGATTAGTTGGGTACACAAACACTCTATTGTTTTCACACAAACAGCTTTTGTTTTTAAACAATAGACCTTATTCATAAATGGCGGTCACATTTATAATTCTTTTGTCCACGTGCAAATTAGCCTACCAAGCCTCATTTTAGAGCAAGAATTCTTTTCAATTCACTGTATGGTATCGAGGCTTGGTAGGCTAATTTGCACTTTGACAAAAGAATTATAAATTGACCGCCATTTATGAATAAGGTCTACAGAGCAACAATTACACGTCCAGTTATTTAAAATGGCCGCGCCCGGGAAATTTGAAAACCAAAACAGGCGTTTTTAAAATATGTTTTTTTCGGATACAAACGCTTCCGTTAGAAAAAGTTCGAACAATTGTAATGGTAAGCATTGTATTCAGTATTTTAAAGTTGTATTCTTGTTTTAGTAGTCCCTTTAAAACCTACAAAAGCGAGAATGATGTTGAATTGACCGTGACCCAACACGATATTTTGTTTTCGCTTCCCACGGGTTCGCAAATTAGTTGCGCATAATTTAATCGAAGGATTTGATTGGTTATCTTCTCGAAAAGAGATGTGTTCTGTTCATGGCCAAGGGCCAGAAATGTGGACAAAGACATAAACAGGAACTTGTCGAGTTTCGTAGCCATCTCCATGCATGCATTAACTTTGATACAATATTCGCGTCAGATCTGTATCTCATTCACAAACTCGAGGCGACACGAATATTGCATATGACTTATGTACACTAGGTATTTTTGGTCATCCAAGACATGCATTGAAAGAAACGTTTATGTATGAAAAGAAAAGAAATCTGTATCAGATATACAGATATTGAGTAATAAAACATTTCTTTTGTTTTCCCATCATGAATTGTTGATGAGTTTTATAAGTCAAGTAAAATGATTTTAAATTACATATCTGTTAACCCTTCTTAAAATCTTTAATGCTGTCACAATTTCTAACTGTAATTCGTAACGTCGTGTAATTAGAGAGCTTTAGCAACGACAACGGCGACGGCAACGAGAACGTCACAAATTTGCATATTTAGTGGGAAGAATCAATAGCTTTGCACACCCTGCACGTGCGTTTTTTTTTTTTTGTACATTTTTGCCGTCGTCAGCAAAACTACAACGTGAAATAACCAAATATTAGGTTTTATGGAGGACGCCAGCGGTTGGAGATAAATTTTCTTTTTTCTAAATTAAGTGTGAGTCATCGGTGGTATTCTTGAGGGACTGCCACGCCATTGTCATGTTTTTAAATGAATAGTCGCGAAGTGATTACAAGAACGCGAATTTATGTTTTGCGATGCCAAAGCTCACGGGACGTAGGTTAAAAAGTTACAATGTAAAAGACTCGACGTTTCGCCACTCCTGTCAAGTGTCTTTGTCAAGGAAGATCCAAAGTTATTGCAAGAGTACTTTTGATGTACTCACCAATTTGCCAAAAGAGGCAAGGTTGCGCGCATGAGTAGTAATTAGGATGTTCATTTTTAACATATTGCTAAAATAATTTACCTCCATCTTTGACCAGAAAATTATGATGCAGTTCGGTTTTGTCACAACTAGTCGCAAATCTGCTTGGAACTTATAGTACCTTATTTTCGTTTTAATAAGGACTCTTTCCAACAACAACAGCTTTATTAACGTGTCGAATTATATCTAGCACGATACGTGCTAATTGGGGTCACAAAAGTAAAATAAAGTTTACACTAACTACTGGGTAAAGGTAATTAAAAATATACTAATAGATAAAACACTTAAAGTTATAATTAATACCATATATAGCAAATAATACGTATAAAATACTTAAGTGCTATTTTAAATACTATTTATGTTGTCATAAAATACATGCATGTACTTAAATTTGAATTGAACTTTAAATATTGAACATAATGTTTTCAATCAAAGCTGTTCGATCTTTTTCCAGTGGAAGCGTCTGTAACCGGTTTGAATAATTATGACGTGTAATGGTTGCTGTAAAGAGTGTTTTCACTCAAGTGATCAGTAACCTTGTTTTTCCATTGGAAAAGAAGAAGAAGAAGAAGAAGAAGAAGAGGAAGAAAGAAAACATTTGCATGATAATTTTGCAACCTAGTGTAACCGTTCACTGAGTGTGGGTTCTTTTCGATTGACACTATTCCGGAATAAGAATACACAGAGTGATGATTTAAAACAGTTTGTTTGGCGTTTTGAAGCAACAAGGATAGTAAAGATATGTTTAAAATAGCATTTTAGCAGGTTTTTGACAATTTTAATTTGAATCTCCGTAAAAATGAAGGATTTCTAACGTGTATTCCATACATTCCTATTCCGGAATACGGTCAATCGAACGCACCCTGTTTAAGATATTGTTTGCGGTCACACGTAGAAAAACATAGTGTAACACTAGTGTTGATACTAATCTAGTGTCAACTCTCTGGTGTTTTGAATCCCTGGGGGAACATTCAACAATAGAACTCGATTTAACACTAGTGTTTAACTCCCTAATGCGACTGCAACCATGCATTGTTAAATTGGTCATGTAATCATTATTAACCATTGTTGTCATGTTTGTCGTGTGGTAGCTCTACTTTGAGATAATCTTGCATGTATGTTGAGGTTTTCGATCGCATGACGTAAAACTTTTTACCATGATCTGTCAAAGCAGCTGGAACCTTTAAGAAAAACAATCACATCACAAAGCACGTGCATGCAGCCTGCGCTGAGCGCGGTAAAATGCCAGCAAGCCAATCACAATTAGTGCATGTTGCTTTTGCGTCTGATAGGCTGAGAAGCTATGACGAGATTTGTCAGCCAATCACCAAGCGTTGCATTGCAAAAGAAAGCAATTAAGACATTATTCTTAAGACCCGATCAAGCTGAAGACTCGATCGAAAAGTTCTTTATTTTTAGTGGCCTTTGTTTCTTTTATCTAGGCGCAGCTGGAACAAATGGTGACAAAACTCAAAGTTGAAAAAGCTCAGATAGAAGTTACACTAAGAGAGGAGGAGGCGAAGTGTGGTTTATTGTTAAAAGAAGTCAAGGAATCAAACGAGGTTGTTGTTTGTTTGTGGTTTGTTTGTTTTTATGTTCTTCTAAGTATTTTGTTTTTGAATAGAAGTCAATTTCCAGTGTATTTATAGGCCATTTCCGAGTGTTCATGTCTGCCTCCTTTTCAAAGCGATTCTAAGTGCGAAGGTTTTCTTATGAAAATTAGTTTTCATTTATGAGTAAATTAGAACTAATGTCCATCACAAAACTTCGCACTTAGACTCGCTTTGAAGAGGAGGCAGACATGAACTCGGAAATGCCTATTCTGACACTTACAAAGCAGCTGTGACTTCATGTAAGCAGCGAAAATTATGTCACTAATTCGGAACTTGGTATCTTTTGATGCAGTTCCTTTTTAAATGTTTTTTTCTTCTTTTAGGTTTTGTAATAGTGCACTTTGCGTGACTCCAGAGTTTAATCGATTTTTGAAACTGGAAGAATCGTATCAGTACTGCATAAATTATAAAACGCATTATTTAAAATCGCGATGATGCTTCGAAATGCTTCAGTTTTGATTTACATGTATGCATGTTGATTAACTTTTTTTTAGTAAACGAAGATTAAAATTCATTATCGAGAATTTTCAAATGACTTGCTAGACTTACATACTGGAAAGATTCCACTATTCGAACAAACTTTTTGCGAACTAAGTATAAAGTTGTTTTCTGTTTTCAACGCATCCTCATTAACTAGTTTAAAATTTTCAATGCGGTTTTATAATAAAGGTCTCACCATATTCATTATGCAATTTAATTGCTTCTTATCTAATTCAAAACCAATAAACTCGCTTGTTGCCCTCATAATTAACATCATCGCCTGGGGATGTTTTTCTTTTTTAAACCAAAATGTTTTACAACATTTTTGGACGCGATAGCGAAGTATTTCATTTTGGAAACTGCATAGAGAGGACTTCATCAATGCTAAGCTGTACAGAACTGTTACGAACTCTTGGCTAAACCAAACAATCAGAAACGAACCATTTAAGAATGTCCGCTTCATCCAAAAAAACGCGCAAAATACCTGAAAATGTCGACGACAATGTCATTTTGTTTCTCTGCCGAGGACCGGATCGAAAAAAAGTCCGTTTTCAAAAACGTGACACTGTGCCTATATTTAAAAACCAGGTGATGTATAATTGTAAATTCTTAACGTTTTGGTTCATTTAGTTTCGTGTGTCGCTGTTGAGTTATCTTTTCATTCCTTCCCTGTTATCTTTGGTGAAGATTTGGTTGCTTCCTTGTTGTTCGAATTCACTTTCGATCTACAATCACT
>NC_090889.1:15040426-15042926 GCF_036669925.1 Montipora capricornis
TCCCTATGACCCATAATAATTATTGCTGCCAACACCGGTGACCAGCTTACAAGTCTTGACATTTGGGATCCCTGTGCCTTAAATACCAGGATAAACGTCGATTTTAGGATTTCACTATACGAGCTCACAGTACACATGCCCAGCGATTTCCAATGTCAATAATGCGTAGGAACCTCATGTATCTCCTATTATATTGTATTTAAATTAAATTATGCATGTAATTTCTGCAATGTAGTGATCATTTGTATATTTCAATAAATAAACTACTTTTCCATCTTTACAATAACTGATTCTATTCTCGCAACACTTCACTTTCTTTTAAAAATTACTAGTTTTTAAAATCTTTTTAGATTGTTCCCATGCTGCGAAGGCTCGCGTCAAATTTTCAGCCAATGAAAAGATAGATTATCGCCTCTGCGCGAAAGGCGCGCCACAGGTCGCTGCTTATCCTAAAATGAAAATTATGACGTTTGAGTGTTGGAATGAGACAGAAATTGGTATTTCAACGGCACGAAGCAGAAGGGCCTGGGGGGAATTAAGTGCATGGTGGGTAATATGCCGTCTATAAAGGTTGAGTTTGTCACGTGCTTAGCCACTCTAGGCCCGCATTAACCCCTCTTTAGTTAGAATTCCAAAGTTTATCTTTTTTGAGCCTGTATGGTATTAATTGAGACGCCCCCTAAACCCCCGGGAGTTATTGGCGCTGCATCGGTTCGGGAAGTACTTTTCTATTTTGCACCACGGGGTTTTTGTGTTAATGTTGTTTGTTGGTTTTGTTTTGTTTTTTTGCGAATTTGGCAGCGTCGCCAGTTTATATTTAAATTCATTTTGGTTTCGGTTGAGTGTGAAATGTGTGTTTGCACATTTTGTAACAGTTTGAGTAGTTCTCTGTAATTCGCCACTGATGCGAGGCCTAAGTTCGCCAAAATAAACCTAGCGGTCTATATTTTACTGATTTGTGGTGTAGTTGAAACAGCATGAAAATTCTCTTGCTCTATACCTTTTTTTTTCTCTCTCTCTCTTTTTCTCTCTCGCTTCTAAGAAGTTGCTTGGCATCTGTAGCTAACAGCCAACCGCAAATCAAACAATCTTCTTTTATTTTTTGGCGTAACACAAAATTTTCACCTTGCCTTACGTCGTAACGCACTAAACCATTTAGTTCGTCCAAACGTACAATGCATCTCTCGCCCGTCTTAATACGGGACGAATTAAATGACGAACTAGAAGACGCATTAAATTAAATTGCCAAAAGTCGCCCAGACGCATTATACGTCTCCAGTATAGAAACGGCCATTGGCCAGGGAAATAACTGTGTTGCTGGTTTTGCGACACTAAAATGCAAGTCGCTCAATCTTTTTCTTTTCGTTTCTGTAGAACTAACATCCTCCAAAGCTGAAGAAAAGGTCAGTTTCTTAATTGTATCTATTGCGTAAAACAAATGACACAAACAGGATGCATTTAAGAATAATATCTGCATGGAGGCAGACCTCTGACTTGGTTATTTATCAGCGCAGCTGAGACGTTGTCCAGAAGGAACCCATCCTGCGGGACTTGATATCAGGTCCTCCGCATTTCCTACCTGGCCTCCCGTAACTGACTGGGCCACGATCTTCCATATAATAGCACGATAGCATAAATTGAACGGATTATTACTATTTTTAACTGTTTCTTGCTCCTGCTGTTTCTTAACGAAAGCATACGTTCACGCTCCTTCCATATCCTCGCACGGTACCATAGATTGAGCAAATTGTTTTTTTAACCGTTTCTAGCGTCTACTGTTTGATAAAGACCGCCTACAGCAAGTCAACAAACAACTTGAAGAAGAAGTCAACAGACTAAAAGTAAGCCGTTTATTATCCGACTCTGGAGTTCATTGAGCAGAAAATACACTAGTCAAACATTCTGCGTTATTGCATAGTTATTTTTATTGTTGGGTTTTTTGCTTTTACAATTGCAGAAGCAATCACATTTTTCGTCACGTGTGTCACGCAACAACTGTCACATCTCTAATTTTTTTTCCCGTTCCAGTCATTTTACGAGAGCAATTTTGTAGAAAAGGGCCAGCTGGAAGCCTACAAACAAGAGCTGGAAGCAAAGGTTTGTGAATTTGACTTCCGATAAGCCTACCTTTGATATTCAAATTGTCCAATTAAAGAACAAAAGGAGGCATTTTTCAACCTATCACTGAAAAATATTTCTGGTAACGTTCTCGTCGATTAAGGACGGTGCCTACTAATTAAAGATACTTTTGCCCCGGTGTGTGATTATGCAGGAAATGTAGATCTTAACAAGTGTTATTGAAATAGTAAATAATAGAGGCAGCACCTGCTAGTGCATTTTGTGATTTATCATCACTCGTGAAAAACCTTAAATAACAATGACCACAACCAGGTTTTCTGAGCCCGCGAGACTGAGAACCCACAGCAAACCATTGTTTTAACGAAAACCGCTGGTCAGCCACCTTGTTCTGGTCATTGCTGTCTAAGGTCTACCCACTCGT
>NC_090889.1:15051736-15059236 GCF_036669925.1 Montipora capricornis
AAAAAAAGGAAATGATTTTTTGATCATAGTACCACTTTAATCAAAATTCATTGTATTGCTTCCATCATTGTATTTTAAGATCACCAATTAATATAATCTTAGATGTTGTTGTAACTTATGTAATAGTCTTCTTAATTTTTACGGCTCACTGGAAGACCAATTGAAGTGAAAGTGACCCCGTGATGAAATAAAGATTGTAGTAGTAGTAGTAGTAGTAGTAGTAGTAGTAGTAGTAGTAGTAGTAGTAGTAGTAGTAGTAGTAGTAGTAGTAGTAGTAGTAGGACTAATAGGAGTAGTAGTAGTAGCAGCAGCAGCAGCAGCAGCAGCAGCAGTAGTAGTAGTAGTAGTAGTAGTAGTAGTAGTAGTAGTAGTAGTAGTAGTAGTAGTAGTAGTAGTAGTAGTAATAGTAGTAGTAGTAGTAGTAGTAGTAGTAGTAGTAGTAGTAGTAGTAGTAGTAGTAGTAGTAGTAGTAGTAGTAGTAGTAGTAGTAGTAGTTTATTGTTCTCCTATTTCTCCATAGTGAACTTGATGTTAGTATGTTGTGAATTAATGAAATCATAAAAATGTGAGGCATCATTGTCTTTGTTAAATAAACAAAACGTGTCGTCCACATATCAGCGATAGAAAACAACTTCAGGGCCCTTGTATTTTTGTAACCAATCTTTCTCATGGTGATCCATAAAAAGATTGACAAGCACGGGAGCTAGGGGAGAACCCATGGCTACACTGTCCGTTTGATCATAAAAGTTACCGTAAAATAAAAAGTGGGTCTCGGCAGTAGCGAACAGAAATGATTGCTTAAGACTGGACTGGTTTATGGGGGTTACCTTCTACAATGTAGCGAAGTGCTAAATCAATAGATTCTCCGAGCGGTATGTTAGTGAATAAACTTTCCACATCGTAGGAGACCATAAATTTACCATGAGTAGAAATATTGGTGATTTGTGCACTGTATTGTTGTGGGATGAATGGAACCAAAAGGGAACATAAAAACTTCAGTTTGTTAACTTGTTATTATAAGAGCCAATCGAGGAGACTATGGGGCGAAAGAGTGGGGCAGACGTGCTCCTGGGTTTGCTCCACCAGTCCAGTCTTAAGAAATTATTTCTGTTCGCTACTGCCGAGACCCACTTTTTATTTTACGGTAACTTTTATGATCAAACGGACAGTGAAGCCATGGGTTCTCCCCTAGCTCCTGTCATTGTCAATCTTTTTATGGGTCACCATGAGAAAGATTGGTTATAAAAATACAAGGGCCCTGAAGTTTTTTTCTATCGCAGATATGTGGACGATACGTTTTGCTTATTTAACAACGACAATGATTCTTCACATTTTTATGATTTCATCAATTCACAACATACTAACATCAAGTTCACTATGGAGAAAGAGGAGAACCATAAACTATCCTTTCTGGATGTACTCGTTGAAAACAGTCACCCCGATGTTCTAGTAACATCACAAGGAGCTGCTCACTAATTTTTTTCAGTTTTACATCCCTTTCTTACAAAATTGGTCTCATTCGTACATTAGTAGACAGGGCCTTTAAAATTAACAACACTTGGAGCGGCTTTTACACCGACATCCAGCAATTAACATCTATTCTTGTGAAAAATTGTTTCCTAAGTAACATTGCACAAAGAGTAGTTAATCAATACCTTTACAAGGTCCACAACACCTCAGTTGATGCATCCCGGCAGGACCATTCTGAGGGAACGACCAAACGGTTTTTCAAGTTACCTTATATTGGCCTTTTTTCCCTTTTAGCGCAACGCCAAATCAAATTTATCGCCAAGAAACATTGTAAGGGTTTAGACATTAGGTTAGCCTTCACTTCCTACAATTTCAGCAACATTGCAGGTGGTTTACAAATTTACATGTACAGGATGTCATACCTGTTATGTTGGTAAAACTACTCGACATTTTGGCACCAGAGTTCGTGACCACTTATCCACGGAGCGCAATTCCCATATCCATGGGGAGCAAGGATGGCGCAATGGTGAGAGCACTCGCTTCCCACCAATGTGGTCCAGGGGCCCGTTTCTCGAAAGTCCCGAAACTTTACGGGCCATTTTCGAGTGTCACAGTTTCTTTTGTATCTCAAGAACGGAGAGGATTTAAGTCGTCAAACTTCACAGTCCTTTCTCTTTTTGTTCCCTTAAAAGCATTTCAGAAGATGGGCTTTCCAAAACAAGCCGTTGGCAGTTTCATAAATGGCTTTTCGGATCCGAAAAGTTTTCGGGACTTTCGAGAAACAGGCCCCAGGTTCGATTCCAGGACCCGGCACCATAAGTGGGTTGAGTTTGTGTTGGTTCTGTTCTCTGCTTCGAGGGTTTTTCTCCGGGTTCTCCGGTTTCCCCCCCCCCCCCCAGCAAAAACATACAGCTGATTCCAGCTGGCTGTATAGGCTGTGCTCCAAGGTCACATATGGACCGTATAGCGGCTGCCTGAGACGCCATTGTATGCTTTCGGTTCGACCATGTTGAGCTGCATCGTTGCTTTACTTTGCGACGGCGATTAGCAGCGATAATTATTATTATTATTATTATTATTATTATTATTATTATTATTATTATTATTATTATTATTATGCTTCATGCTTCTGAATCGTGTAAGAATCTATGTTCTTTCAATTGTTTTTCCATCTTAGACTCGGCTCTCACTAATTTCCAACTTAAGATCAAACAAGCCCTTCATATTGAATGGGAACGATCCGCATTGAATAAACAACTGAAACATGTTAATTTTACACTCTTACTATAATTACTATTTGTATTCAACATATTTTACAGTTTGGTACTCGCACCTTTTATTTTCCCACTCCGTTGTATCCCTTTAGCTTTATGTAACCTTTGTTCACTGATTTGTAACTATTATTCTACAATGATGAAATGGTATATGAAACGAATCATATATGAATTGCGGATATGAAATCAAGTGAAGCTATGACTTCAACGGGGTTTGAACCCGTGACCTCGCGATTCCGGTGCGACGCTCTAACCAACTGATCTATGAAGCCACTGACGTTGGGAGCTGGTCATTTGTGGGTTCTAATGGTCTCGTGAGGAATGAATCAATGATGAAATGGTATATGAAATGAGTCATATATGAACTGCGGATATGAAATCAAGTGAAGCTATGATCTTCGTAGTTATGAGCGCAATTTTTGCAATTGCGTAGAGAAGCCTGAAAAATTTAGGACTTCAACGAGGTTTTTCAGGCTTCTCTACGCAATTGCAAAAAATTGCGCTCATAACTGCGAAGATCACAGCTTCACTTGATTTCATATCCGCAGTTCACATATGATTCATTTCATATACCATTTCATCATTGATTCATTCCTCACGGGACCATTAGAACCCCACAAATGACCAGCTCCCAATGTCAGTGGCTTCATAGCTCAGTTGGTTAGAGCGTCGCACCGGAATCGCGAGGTCACGGGTTCAAACCCCGTTGAAGTCCTGAATTTTTCAGGCTTCCCTACGCAATTGCAAGAATTGCGCTCATAACTGCGAAGATCATAGCTTTACTTGATATTATTCTACAGTTTGTAATTTACACCTACCTATTACCTACTTTATATAAAGCGCCACTTACTTGTAAGCATCCCTCAACTGAAGATGGATACTGAGTATCTGAAACATGTCTTGCAAATTTAAAAATTGTGTCGTTTTTTTTTTTTAATGATTGTTAGTTTTGCATGAAAATTATTATTTCAGCAATTCGGCTCAGCCTCAAAGCAGTTTTATAACAAGCTTCTTGGGGAAATTAAATAGACGATTCGCTTAATTACTTACTAAGTTGCTGATTTAGAATACAAAACCATGATCACTTCAAACACTACGGTTAAACACTGTACCTGATGTCGATATAGCTTCCCTGGAAATGATCGATGCGGCTAATCCAAAAAATATTGGATTGTGGAGTCTCCGTCCAGAAATTAAACTTACGAAACACGCTGTTCCTTCAACAGGGACGTGATAATTTTTTTTTTTTTTAATGTTGCATTTGTATTAACCTCAATTTTATCAGAAAATAAGAAGTATAAAATTCAAGTCGCCAGAGAAAACTTGCTAATAGTCCAAGGCATACGTTGCGACTCTAACCTTGCCAGCATTTCTAGAAGTTTACTTACTCAGTCGGAACTAGATACATTATGTTCCTCAGTTTCAGTCTCCGGATTTCTCGTTAATTTTACCTCTGTGTTTTTTTACTCGAATTAATTAAACTAAAGATGTTATTTTCTACAGAATTCGTCTTGTTCTGTTAAAAACCTGCGCAAGAGAATGAAAATTAACTTACCTACTTTTAGGTCCAAAACTCTTATTCCACTTGAAATGCTTTCTAGATCCAAAGTGAATTCATGTCTCGTTTGTTGCGCAGTCGGTTCCTTA
Organism: Montipora capricornis; assembly: GCF_036669925.1. Classification (NCBI taxonomy): domain Eukaryota; kingdom Metazoa; phylum Cnidaria; class Anthozoa; order Scleractinia; family Acroporidae; genus Montipora; species Montipora capricornis. The sequence goes on from NC_090889.1 coordinate 15,056,128, forward strand.
TGCACCCGGAAACTGTTGGCAGCAAACAAAAACGGTTTAATTCGATTCCTCGGGAAATGAGGTTCGATTTCAAACAAAAACTGTTGAATATATATGGTCAACTTTGCTATTTTTTATTTTATTTGTATGAATTTTGGAGCATAGAAAATCTCGTGTCTTATGGCTGTAATTTCAACCATTGCTTTCTCTTTCCTAAGACGAATCACACTTATTTTATCACAAAAACTCTTTTTCGTTGAGCTATATCGAAGCCGTCGAATGTTTTACAGCAATTCCTTCCATTTAATTTCATTTAAATTTGGAAGTTTGGGGATTGTCTTTGCGAGATAGAACGGAACCGAACTTATTATGCAAACAACTGACATTCGTTAGTAAGCCGAGCAACTTCCATTTTTCTTTCATCCAAAAAGATAAACGATCAGCTGTCGATCTACATGCAAGAATACCGCTTTAAGCTGCTAATTGTGCTTCTTTTACCTTGCGAACAAATAGAAGAGCGTCCAAATCCGGTGCTTAACTCTATACACCTGGTAAGAAAACCGGTAAAATTGCTTCAATTTTGATTAATTTACCTTATCACTCAGGGTAAATCTTTAATCTTATGCTTTACATGCTAAAATTCTTTTTGCACAAATTTTGTCGTTGTTTCCGCCTTAATCCTTACTAAGTGTCTGGAATTCAGAGAGAGTATTAAAATTAGAGATGAATGAAAGAAGAAATTTCTACCAAAAGTTGAACTCCAGTAGAGGGAAAGTGTCACCTGAGTGTCCAATTCCACAATTCAACAAGGTTTATCGCATCTGCGATTCAAATTCACGAAAATGATGTATGTATCTACTAGTTGTGACAGATGGTCAAATTTTTTACAAGGTTCATTTTAAGTGTCTGAAAACTGTATAATTTGACATTTCCTAACCTCAAATTATCAAAACGGATCACTGAATGTTGAGCCACGGTAAAACCGGCAAACTGTCTATATTATTTTCTGCCAGAATATCAAAACCGACGGATCAAAGGTTGGGAACCGGGAAAGCGGTAACTTATCGAAAGGTAAAATTCGACACTGAAAAACAATTCTTGTGTACACCAGCAGAATTTTTGGTTAGGAAGATTATTAGGTACCCTTAGTATTATTTTTCTAACTTTCTTTCACCATATGTTATAGTCATCCTGTATGGTACACAGATCTTCCGAGGAAAGGTAATTTTCGTTATTCTAGGATGGTCTTATAATGACTGATCCTATCATAGAATATTATGTGAATAAACAGGGTCTATTTCTACGTTCAACAAGAATCTTGCGCATGCACAGTGTAAAATGGAGCAAAAAACATATGGCACAAGGATGACCTTGCATAGGTCATTCTTGAGGAGCCCAGGGCTTTTAAATTATTTGTTACTTATGTTTTACTCAATGTCGTTTATTTATTGCGATCTACAAGCAATTTATTTGCGAGCATAGTATAAAAAGTTACCATATACCCGGCAGATAATTGGCCCTCCTAAGAATAGTAAGATTTGTCCGTTTGTTTTGTCTTTTACTTTACTCAAAGTAATCTTTGTCTTCCAATCGTTTTCACTGTTAGCTTGAAGGTGAGATCCACAAGTCAATAAATGATTCTTGATGGAAGGTTGTAATGTCTCTAAATTCGTTATTGGCCATTTTGAAAACTGTCTATAGAAGAGTAAAATTACTTTTTTAACACATCCAAAAAATTGAAATCAGGAAACTATATCATACTCCTTTCTCTGGTAGTCGCGGTGACGTACAGCTGCAGGAAGAAAACGTAGATGACGCAGACAAAGCCATGATCGCATTTTTCTAGCGTCATCAGACAAAGTTAGAACTTTCGAAGCTCCTTTCCACTTAAAATTTGAACTTAAATGTGACTTTTCCTTGAAATCCAAAGCCCGGAAGCATTTTGCTAAGTGCTCCGCAGCAATGTTTGTCTTTACGTAATGAATGCCGGATATGATGATGCACGTACGACTCACATTTGATCTAAAATGAGTGTAAATGGTTTCTTTAGATGAAGTTTTGGTCAGTTTTAGAGAAACATCAACAAGAGTTTGTTGCCGCTTAAATGAAAACAATTTCAATTTGTGTGAGCTTTTCTAAAGCAAGAAATAACGAATCAGAGGAATCTATATTGTCTATACAGCTAGTTTTGTCTTCCAACTGTCGATATGTCAGCAATGTTATTATACTTTTTAATTACATGTAGTGACTTTCGCAATTTGGTTTTTCCCATGAGATCTGTGTTTAACGTCGATGGGGTAAGTTTACTTTTTTTTTTTCGATCTCAGTGCTCTCAGATATAGAAACCGATAGAGTAAAGTTAGTACAACTTATCTTAATTTGTTAAGCGACGGTCTTTTCAACTCAATTTTTCTTGCTCTTCCGATGTTCGGTCAATCAGTTTTTTTTTTCTCACGATTTCCCTAGCCAAAGAAGCCATGAAGAAACCTGTCTCTACTATTTTATAGCCACAGCATTTCAATCCAACAGCGGCATCAGTAGCTGGCAACAAGCAATGAAATATTACTCCGTCAATGCGGATGTTATTAATGGGTTAACTCAGCTTCTTACACGTTTTTTGCATTTCGAAACGTTCCTTCCATGTTAACAGTTCTCCTACCAGACGAAACTACAGTAACAGAATCGTTAAATTAAGCTTCTGAAGGGTAAACTGAATGTTTATAACAAATTATAACATTGGTTTCGACTATAGAGAAGCTCCTACACACTGGTATATTCCCAAATGTGGTACGGAGTCGCTGTACAGTTATCAGTTCTTCCAGTATTTGTACTTAATGGAAAATACAAAATCAAACATTACCGTGTCGCTTTTATCGCTTTTCATGCACAGCCTTATCGCGCTCTTGTCATCGAGGTACCATTAGGAAGGAACAGGTAGATTACCGTGAGTCGAGCCTAGCAACTGACTACAAATACATGACAATTAATCATACCACCTGCATTAAGGGACAATGCTGAGTTGATATACAAGATATAGCATTAATGAGCCCTTTGTTCATCACATGGCAGCAGTGCATACTTACATAGCACAGGTTTTTTTTCGTGCATTTGTCTTTAAAGTCTATCGAAC
>NC_090889.1:15064236-15101736 GCF_036669925.1 Montipora capricornis
CAGATAGCCAGAAAACGTACACGTTCCTAGTTTCAGAGGTCCGGCAACGTGGGGAAGGAATTTTTCTCCGACGATTTAGCTTACGACCCTATCTAAGGTTCAAATTAGAGGAGACATAAGTGACGCGCAATGGAGCTGATGTAAGTAGTTTTTTGTTTTGTTTTTTTGTTTTGTTTTTTTATTAGAATTATTCCCCGTGTCTTGGACTATTATTTACGATCGTTACGCTAGCTGGCAGCTCATAAAGGAGATTGGGCTACCTGTGCTGTATCTTGGATGAACCTCAAGAGCCGGTTGAGGACCATCGCAGCTATTTGGTAATTTCATATATTCCATTCTAGTGGTAATCTCGGATTATTTAAATGCGTTCGATAGTCCCTTACCAAAAATCAGCGTGTTGGTCCAAATCAATCACAAGGTGTGCGATCTCGTTTGCGTATATGAAGTATCAAAACTGAGATGGGCATGCACGTTTCACGTAATTCAAGATGGCGCTGAAAACGCAGACCAACGAAAACTGAAACGTTGCTAAAGCTTAGCCGATGCACAGGATACCCAAGATTAGATTGCGCTCTCCTATTAATGTCGAACGCAATCATTCAATTTAGTTGGGTATTGTAATCCACGCTGTTCGCGTTGGCCACTCTGCTAAATAATAATACCAACTTTTTATTCATTCGCGCCAATGAAATTATAAGGAAAGGATAGCGGAGGTTATTCCTATCGAGGGTATCCGCCCGCAGTCGGATGTATTCTTTGATCGCATCTGACGTCACGGCGGCCATGTTGGTGGAAAGAACAATAGCGAAAAAGTCTTTTGGGAATTTGACTCTATTATTATGCAAAACTTGAGTTACATTTTTCAATTGTTTTGCCACCAACATGGCCGTCTTATCACGTGAGTGCAATCGAAGAATACTTAATTGATTGAGAATCGATCTTGATGAGGGAGAAAAACCGGAGAACCCCGAGTCAGATTGAGATTGACTGAAACTCAGCACACATACGACCTCGGGGCCGAGGGTAAAACCCAGGTCGGGGAGGTGGAAGACATGGGCCGCCCTGACTCTATTATATACAGGGCCAATACAACGAGGCGACGCTGATTAAGGCACTATGACTACGTAACGTGACACTATTAATCAAAACAGTGCCCCTGACTTTTGATACAGTTTACAATTCAAAGAGTAGTCAAGTCCCTACAAGAAGAAACACAACCAATTCATAAACTACTTTGGCCATCTTTTTGTCAATCAATCTTGTTGTCATAAATTAATTGTTTGCAATTTTTCTTTGAAATGATAATAATTCACTATCCTTGGTTTTCATCCACGTGATGAGACAGCCATGTTGGTGTACAAAACAATAGAAAATGGCCCCATAAGTTTTGCATAATAATCGAGTCAAATTTCCAAAAGTCATTTTCACAGCATTGTTCTGTTCACCAACATGACCGCCGTGACGTCAAATGAAAACCCCCCAAAAACCTGAACATATTCCTATTGTTCCCTTTTCTACTCCAAAATACACAGTTAATTAGAATGATGCTAAGTCACGTTCACAACAAATGCGTGGCGGCTGTTGTGATAAAACCGTTATTTAGCAGTGATGTAGCAGCTCTGGTAACCAAATATGAAAGCTTAAGACTAAACAATTGAAACAATTACTTGGACTCATTATAAACAATAGAATTAAGCCGCTTACATGTACAATACCAAACAATAGCAGGTTACGAGATCTGCTACACTACTGGGGTTATCCAGACCAGACCAAAATTAGAACTCGATCGATAACTGAGGCCGGACATAACTTAAGGCAGAAAATGTCTGAATGTCAACTTAACTTGAAAAAATTACAACTCAGTTGCCGGAAAAGATGTACATCCATCATTACTGTGTTTTTGTCATCCGCTTGTTTCAGTAATTTCCTCACACCGTTGTCATAGCGTTTGTGTTCCCCCGTGTTATCTGTTATTTGTTCCCCCTGTGTGTTCCCCCCTTCCTTCCCCATGGAATATTTCAGTACATGATTATGATACTTTCTGTATTGGTAAAACAATGACCGGTGAACACTGACATGTTTAATGGGTAGGGAAAGTGGAACACACAGCGGCTAGTGCCCAGTGTTCGGAGGAACAGATAACACGGGGGAACACAAGCGCTTTGACACAGTCAAAGAACTGATCGAGAACAAACATATTTTTTAATTCGTTCTTAAAGTCCACTGCAGTAAATTGTAGTAGTAAGTCAATTTTCATAAATACGGAAAACACGGAACTTGCAAGGGACTTCTACGCCTACAATATGAGCTATCTTTTCTTTCTCAATCATGTTCCTGCTGTCCGGGTTAAACTGTAACTACTATGCAGCAGTCAAGGGAACTGAGTTGGGTCGTGCTGGGGTGGGGTGGGTGGGGGCGGTCTATCTTAGCACTCCTTCTTTGGACACTAACACCAATGCAACAGAATAGTTTCAACTTTAACAAGGTGCATCGTTTTTAGACTTAACGCTTACCTTTAGGGTTAAGAATTAAGTTTCCGTTTCAAAACGATTAGAAAATTTATACCGATTGGCAACCTTTTCAAATTCTTTGAGAAAATATGGATTTTTTTTTAGTAACTCCTCTCTTTAGCCTACTGGACTTACACAAGTCAGGATGCTATCACTGACTCGTAAGTGTAAAGAAGACAATTTACTGACTTAGCGTAATTTGTAAAAGAAGGACTATAGGTCTTCTTCTGTCAGGGGATTATGGGGTATGCGAGGAAGGTGGTGCCAATGGCGACATACAGTATGCTATATAAGGTCCGTTTAGAAGTTGTGCTTCCCTGCTGCGCCTTGCGATCTTATGATTAACCATCTCTATGTCCTAGGCAGACACAGTGACACCTTGCTGTCGTAGAAACAAGGATCCTTTATAGAACTTCATATTTTATGAAGTCTGTCATTCTTCTTTCTTACAGGAAGAAATTGATCATGGTTTTACACATGTGCTGAACTGCTTAATGATCTGTCAGTGGACATTTTGATCCAGATGTCCTTACTAGTGTAATTGGAGACCTTACAGAAGATTCCCTTGGTTTTACTTTTCAAGTCTTGTTTCCTCAAAGCGTAAGCAAGCGGGTTAAACAAGGGTGGACAGAGCCTAAGATAATAGATAATGATGACAACATCTTCCGGTATTTGGGGATGATTTTGTTGAATAATCTCCAGGATGAAATAAGGCAACCAGAAAATTGAATACAGGAATAGCAACAGAATGCACCGTAGTACAACTCGCTTTTGCCGAACCTGCAACTTCTTCTCGCGTCTCATGAATTCGGCCGGCAAGTTCTCTCTTACAATTTTCTGATACTGCTTTCTTAGCAACAACACCATCCGTACGTCGAGAATGATCATGAGAATCAGGGGACTCAAGAAAAACACGAAAAATTTGAACAAAAGGTATGTAATCTCGTGTTCCTGGACCAACGCCAGATCTTCTTTTGCTGTATGGATGTTGACATCCAATGTCCATGAAAGGCGAACCAATGATGTGAGGAGGCTTATGCACCAAATCAAGGCAAGAACTGCGCAAACTCGCCTGCGTTGGACGATATCACGGTAGCGCAGTGCCCACGTGATATATAAGTAACGATCACAGGTAATGATAGTAATGTGCAATACCGTTGATAACGAGATGAACTTGAAAAAGATGTTGGAACTTAGGCATAGTGGTGTCTCGTAGGTAGCACTGCAAGCCACTAGAAGCGGAATCCCGACAAATCCCACGAGGAAATCAGATACAGCCAAACTGGCCAGCAATATGTTGCTAGTAGATCTCATGTTAGAAGAGCAGCCTAGCAAAACGACACAGCCATTTATGACCAGGATGAATACCATGAACACCATTGAAGGGATTGTGTCAAGAGGAATGTGGCGATGTCCATAGTCTGTCATATTTCCTGCTCCTTGCGAACTCATGCTCATTTATAATTATTCCATAAAACTGTAAAAAGCTTTGCCGACAAAGAACTGTAATTGTTTTATCTGAGATCTTTGACGCGGTCGTTTAAAGGGAATGATTTCAGCTGCCTTGAAAGGTTCTATCATGATAATAAAAAGAAAAATACAAGTTCAGTAATATTTAATGCTCTTCCGTACACGAGGCACAAATTATAGTTCTTTGGGCTCTAGAACACTCTTAAATAGCAGCTGTATTGATCTAAGATGACATATTGGTTGGCAATAAAGTTTAGTTATTTGCTCTTCATGTTTACAAAAGTTGGAAAGAGCATCTAATTTCCTTTTCATTAAAAATTGTTTTGCCTTTTGTACTCACGGATTCACTTCGCTGCATGTTGATGTGGTAACAATTTGACTTTTTAATTTGCTTTATTATTGGAACAACTATGATCATGCGATGCTTGCGTCTTCCGTTTTCTCGACATGTCTATTAAACCGAGATGTTTCGAGGTTTTCCTCGCTTATTCAAATCATTTACGACGCGCTTTTAAAACCAACTTTGGGTTAAAAAATTCTTAGTTATGCTCTCAAGATGACTGACATAACCTCAACCAGAACAGAGATAATTTAGTGCAGGTACTAAAAGCACCCGGGAACTGAAGTTGCCGTTGTTTCGCACTTCACGAAACGGAAAATAAACGATCAAGGCACGAAACAAGAAAAGAATGTACACATTAAGATTTAGATATAAATGCCATAAAATCCAAATTTTAGCATAAACATGAGAATATTTAAATGGTTCCTTAAAAGGAAACATATGAAACATAAGAAGGTGTTGGCTGATGGTTTTTCTTTTTTTTACATGTTACTTTCTTTCTTCTTTACTATGTCACAAAGCGTATTCAGTTTTACCAGAGCATATCCGCAAGACGTGAAGTGGTCGACTAGCGACTTACTGAATACTAACTTGCAACCAAATTATCGTTTATGCTTTTGAAATGTAGATTAACGCAGAAATAGTGTTTTCATGATTTTCCAGTTTCCATGTTGCCAAAACGTACAACTTGGACTTTTTTTTTTCAGTCTTGCCTTTTTTTGTTTTTTTTTTTTTTGTTCAAGGCGGGTACTGAATATATAGTGTAACATCCATGCAGACACTGCATTGCCACTGATTTTCCTTGAGAGATTTCTAGAGAATCTTTGCAAAGCTAGCTGGATGATATATATGATATATTACTGAGATTCCACGGTGACCTTAGAGTAACAGTGTTTTGCCAAATACATAATCAATTGCTGACACGCCCTATGTATCATGTGTGGGTACAAGGACGGCCTCCTTAGTTCTAAGGAAGTTTGAAACATATGATTTCGAAGAATGTGGAAAAAAATATGACCAAGTTGAACACGCATACACCGGTTCGTTCGAGCGCCGACGAACGGGCGTTATTAAAATTGGCTGTCAGCGTTGGTTATAAAATTCTGCGATCTTACTCTTTTCCTTTCGACATATAAACACAACTAAACCGCCCACGTTGTATAGCTCTGGGGCCACTATTTGAAAACACAAAAACACAAACTGAGAACCAGCTTTTCCTGTGGTGTGGATTCCAAACTAGGGAAACTGAGTTGATTCTGACACTTTTCAAACCTCAAAACAACGAAAGGTCATTGGCAAGCAACTTAACATCCAATTAAGAACAAATTGCAAGTTACTACCAAGAATCTCGGCTTTGGGGCAAACTATAGACCTAAAGAAAGACTGATTTATGACCAATATAACGCGGAAGTAAATTCACATCCTCAAATTCATAGCCTGCGAACGCAGACGTGTTTCCGGCAGTCGTTTCTCTCCCCCTATTTTTTCGGGGGAGAGAAACGACCGCCGGAAATACGTCTGGGTTCGCATGCAGGCTATCAAATTCACAACGAGGCGTACTTAAGGGCTCTTAAAAATTAAGTGTCAAGGGCTGTTTTCTATCTCACCGTTTTCTTGCTGTGAGCGCCTAAAGACTTTATCCTCAAAATTCTCTGTGATTTGGAAAGACTCTTAAAGTATCAGCGTGGGAAAATTTGAGAGTTTACTCTAAAGAAACAGAGCTTATATTGTATCCAAACCGTTGAGTGACACTTCGAGTGGGTTGCTTTATTGAGCCAATGTATTCTTCATTCAAGCTTTATTGCTCACACCCCGGATCCAGAAATTCCTGTGTAAGCAAGTGGACTTTGAATTTGGTTACTAATGGCGACAAAGGCTGATAACACTCTACCAGCCAGAGCAAAAGATCCACAACAAATCGTTGGTGTCTTCTTTGATCGCCTTGACATGAAAGAATATGGCGTGAAATACCAAAACCTCAACGTGCTGGCTGACTTTCTCTATAACAAATTTAGGAACAACAAATGGTATCCTTCGATTCTATCATAACTCCGTCCATTTATGACGTCACCACTCTTTGTAGAAGTTTAATAAGATGACTGGTTATTTTTTTTCTATCATTACACCTACGTACGTTATTTGCCGTGCTTACATTAGTAGCTAAATTGTCTGAGAGAGGCGAGTGGTTATTAAAGGACTCTTAGGTTAACTTACCAACTCATTTCATGCTGGCCACATTTTTTTTTTTTTAATTTGTTTCAGCTTCCAGCTTTGACTTGAATTTCGCCATGGAAACGTTATGTCTAGAAATCATGCCGGGCCCAAGCATAGACTAAAAGAAAAAGCCGATCGATATAAAACTGACAACACTGATATTAAAGTAATATAACATGACAGATTGAAATATGAAAAACAAATAGGCGAACAATTACGAAATACTCGGCCAACAGCTGTCACCTATGAGAGATATTCTACTCACGTTCTTCAAATTTAGATAATCTTCATACAAAGGAGCGGCTTGTCTTTATGCTTTAAAATAGAAAATTTATTGCGTGCGTGGTTAGAAAAAAAAGGCAATTGCAAAATTACTGGTACTAGCCAGGTGTCACAAATAAAAACTCCAAGCTTTCCTGATCAGACAAAAATTCAGTATTGCTTTTAAATCCGCATTTAAAATGCAATATTCAAACATCGCTTACTTAACAACGATAGGTGATCCGAAGTAAATTTTGAATAAAGGAATATATTCCTAAAGATGATCGTGTGATTGTTAAATCACTTGTGATGAATCGTACTTTGGAGTAATTGTTTGCAACTGTACTAAGCTTACAGAGGGATTTGACGCTCTGTCGGATCATAATCATTGAAAGTGCATGCATGTAGATATACATGACGAGTTTTGCTTGCAACCACGAGTACAATCATCCCGCAAAGCAAAGACAAAAAATGTTAGTCATATTTCTGATGTTTGAGTCTTCGGAATTCATCTTTTCGCCATGTCAATTATGGTTGAGTGCTTCATGAATCATGCACCTTCAATACCTAAACTGAGATGGTATAATTTTGAAAGTTCCGACTTGAACATAGAAACAAACCCCTTAGTACTGCCAAGTTGACAAATCAGCGCAGTGGTGAGAGCACTCTCATCCCACCAAAGTGGCCCGGGTTCGATTCCTCGACTCGGCATCATATGTGGGTTGAGTTTGTTGGCTCTCTACTCTGCAACGAGAGGTTTTCTCCAACTACTCCGGTTTCCCCTCTCCTCAAAAACCAACATTTGACTTATTTTGCGTTGATTGTTAATTTCACTTTACAGTGCTAGTGTCCCCAATTAGTGCTCCAGCGCTAAAACGACTAGACAATAAAATTCCTTTCCTTTCCTTTCCTTTCAAATACCTATTCTGTAACTAAGAGAATATAAGCTGCTATCTGCGAGCGAAGATCAATTCTACAATAGGCTCACTGACCTTCACTTGACGTCAACGTACGTTTCACAACCAACATCTCATTTTGCCACGTCAGTTAAACGTATGCAAGAGAAAACGGCTTCCAAACTTGAAATTCATTAAATCTACAGCTATTCGAAGATTCGAAGGGAGCGGATTCATATATATGCGATTAAAACCCATGGCTCAGTACAAAATTAGTTATAATTTCATTCCAGAGAGATTAATGCCATTGCCTTAGACTATAATCTCAGTAGATCCCAGAACACAGAACTAAACAAAAACCTTCATTTTAGTTTTTTTGTGAAGGAAAAGAAAGTAATCCTTCTTCAAATACAATAAGGAGACGATGGATAAAGAAAAGGTAATTATTGCTCGACATGGTTATGACATCAGCTATCTGTACTCTAAAATTATCACTGCTTTGGTACGAAAGCAGTTTTAGGCAAGGTTTCGCGAACAATTGTACTATTCGAGTAATGTTTGATGAGTAAGCACGTTCTTTCATCCGCGGGTCCTTGGTTTGTTTACTCGTTAATTTAATGTAGCAACACACCGGGCCAAATTAATTTTGGTCGCGTGAACGTCATAGACAAGCAAGCCGTGATACAAGAACAGGCACGTACAGTTAAGAAAGCTTTCTCCTAGTTTGTATTGAAAAGTGGCTGTGTTTCAGTTTTGAAGATTATAAAGTTTTATAGGTATATTCATATTTCAAACAAGTACGTCTTTCCTTGCGTCTGTGGTTGGATCATAGACAATTAGTGCAATAGGATTGGCCGAGATTTTGTTATTACCATACTTTGCGGACCTCAATTACAGTAAGTAAGTGGTATGTTTTGGTCGACCCTTATTACTCCTTAAGCAGACAAAGGGAATGGAATACGTTCGGAAATGATATTTTCTTCAGTTTGAATTACTGATGCCCTATCGTCGTAATACGCACGTATCGAATAAACTTAAACGTGTCGCACTCAGCAGAGAAAGCTTGAACTCTTCCGACAAGGAAAGAAAATGCCAATGTCTGTTCGTGTTCCCTTAATGTTTTATTATTATTATTATTATTACTATTATTATTATTATTATTATTATTACTATTACTATTACTATTACTATTACTATTACTATTACTATTACTATTACTATTACTATTACTATTACTATTACTATTACTATTACTATTACTATTATTCTTATTCTTATTATTATCATCATCATCCTGTGCTTCACCTAGGCCAGGTTTTATTTGTCGGAAGCAGTGAAATTTGTCAACCATTCAAGAAAATCTTATTATATTTGGCCATTAAAGCGATAAAAGGGCAACTATCGAGGTCTGAACTCAGTTCAGTTTTGCTGGGTGTATGAAATCGCATTGCAGATGGTCCTGTGTTTTTTTTTCTCCCGATTAAAAAAAAAAGTCTAAATAAAAGAAATATACAGTTTGCTTTTGGATCTGACGTAACCCTACTTTAGCGCTATAACATTAGCTCATAATTCTCGGAGTTTCTTGTGTTTGACTCAGAAATTTACGAGGTTGAATCGTATATTCCCACTGTTATTCAGATTAAAGGGAGGTAAATATTTACAACAAGGAAAAATTAACGTGCTCTCTTCTTACCACATTTGCAAGAAGCAACCTGCTCATTAGGAGCACGTATATCGTTCGATTGACAGAGGAGGTGCGTTTTGACGCGGCAATCAAATGTACGCTTTGAAGTTATGATTGGTCTCGCTCTAATCTTCGAGCAAATCGCTCCTATGAGAGGAACAAACCAAGCAGTAATTGATGCGATCAATGTAAAACTTATATTAGTAGAAAATGAGAACTTAAGAAGAACTTAAGCACAATGTTTTATTAACAAAAATGCAGTGTTCATCCTTTCAATATTCCCGCTTTGTTAGCGAAAAACAACAACACCGTTTTCTGTTTGTTACGTTAAAATAGGGAAGATATCGTTGACGTCATCTGTAGTCATTAATGTGCCAACCAGAGCCTCATTGGCTTTCAAAACAAAGAGTCTTTTGTTTCCTTGGTTCGCAAATATGAATAGCAAAAGCAATGTTTGTAAACAGATATCTTCCCTATATCTTGAGGAAAGAGCATCACGTTTCATAATAAAAATAATCATTTTGGGCCTGATGGTTTCCGTGATAATGTTTACAACCACATGAACAGATCGCGTCTTTCCTAAGAACTAATATTTTTAACAAATATTAGCGTTGATAAATAGATACGTGTTGTATAATTTTCTGGCCGGAGCCTGATATTCCAGTAATTTAGGGTTTTACTTTTTGGGGATTTAATTCCTCTTTGTCACATTTAAGTGAACTCCTAGCACCCTACTATAAATAAAAGAAAAATTTTAGCATTTAAGGAGACTTTAAAATACTTATTTTCCGTTAATTTTACAAGTTATTTTCACTGCTGTTGCAAGAAATATTTGCCACTGAGAAAAATGCAAATATATGTGTTCGCTGTTCAAGAAAATAGGAATATAATCACAAAATTTGAGTTTTGAAGTTTGAAAAAATAGTAAGGAATTATTCTCTGGCTGTCTATCTCTCTCTGTATATATATATATATATATATATATATCACTGCTTGCAGTTTGAGCACTCTTGTGACTCCACAATGCAATCCAACAATGTGTAACCGTACATCCTGTGCCCAAGTTCAGGAGTTGCCATAAAGCCATTATGGTGACAACCGGGAGGGCACATTGTATACATATTGTATATTACGCTCACTGTTCATACAGTTTGAGCACTCTCTGGATTGGGTGGAGAGCCTCATAATAGGCGTTCACTTTTGGCATAATGCTTCGCTCACTGCTTGCAGTTTGAGCACTCTTGTGACTCCACAATGCAATCCAACAATGTGTAACCGTACATCCTGTGCCCAAGTTCAGGAGTTGCCATAAAGCCATTATGGTGACAACCGGGAGGGCACATTGTATACATATTGTATATATATATATATATATAGATCTGCATATGTACAGATTTGTACGTTATTTGATGTGGGAATTAAAAAAGAAGGTCATGTATAAACTCACAGATTTAAACTCCCCTTCTTTCCTTCTTTGTATGAGTAAACAGAAAAGCAAGAGAAACATAATTGTACTTTGGTTTTCTCCTATGACAGCTTGCCTTGATGTTAGTTTTGCTTGAACGTGATAAGTGTTATCAGTACACCTTACCATTATATATTGTTACTGAATTGCCTTCTGATCTTCACCGGCATTATGTAAAATTTACACCCTTTCACGTGGGTGGTTATCTACAGCGCATGATATTTCTTTACCTATTACCAGTTAAAAGGAAATAGAATCATTAATTTCGTTCATGCAATATGAAAAAATCATTTTTCGTAACGAAGAATATTGTTGGTCTAAAGTCTTGCTGAAGCAAACACTAAATTGAAAGGCAGAGGCCTTAAAGGCCCAGAGGTGTTGCATTTGCACCTGTTATAAAATCATCTCTGACAACGATTTGTCTTCGGAGCTTCCGAATTCAACTTCAAAAATTTAGAAAGATGCTTCTTTTATGTCATATGGGGTTCTTAAAGGGGAACTCAAGCCTAATTTTACTAAAAATGCAAGTCAATATCGAAGTAAAAATAAATATTTTGGCAGGTATAATTAACCATATTGATGAAAAATGTGGCGAAAAAATGGGGCCAAAGTAAATTCGTGATCGAAGCCTGTCAGCTTGAATTTTGATCGTGGTAGCCCAAACTGTCAGCCGTTTTTCACAAGATGTCACATCGTGAAGTGCCATTTTCGAGCACGAGGTTTTTTTTCAGATCTTATAAATATGTGAATCTTAAAGTGATATATTGTTGCATTGGTGTGGAAAAATAATGCCTCACTGCTGCGTGCCTGGATACAATAACTACTGGACGAAAGAGTCCAAAGTAAATTTTTATCGTATTCCACGAAAAGAACTAGCATTGCAAAGAGCGTGGTTAGTAAGGATCAGGACAGAAAACCTTCCTTCACTTGAGTACAGCTACGTGTGTAGCGATCATTTCACTCCTGACCGCTTCTAAAATGATCTTAAAGCCAAGTTAATGCCGAACACAAAGTTTAAAAGAAGCATACCAGGCTCAGTTCCCTCATTGTTTTCTTTCGGTCATCAACCGAAGTGACCTAGATTAAGTAGTGATGCTCGACCGGAACAGCGCCCTTCAGAAGAGCTAAGAAAGGAGGTGAGTTGAGCTCGCTTAAGCAATGGTACAGATATACAATTAATGTGTATAACCTTACATTCATTTTGGTTTGATTAAACAGTATTAAAAGGTTGCTGTTCTGTGTTTACTTTTTGCTTTCTTGGTGTATGTGTGTAGTAGCATTTACTCACTCACTCACTCAATCCTCGGAGCCCCGCTGGGGGAGCATAAGGCACCGACAAACTTCTTCCATTCAGACCGGTCCTGGGCCAGCCACCGCAGCTCGTTCCACGTCTTTCCAGCTGTTTTCATCTCGTCCTCGATGATCCTCCGCCAAGTGCCGAGTGGTCTACCCCGGTGCCTCTTTCCAGGGGGCGCCCAAGACAGCGCCTCGAGCGGGTACCGGCCTTTCTTCATGCGAAGGACATGGCCAAGCCACGTCCACCGTCTTCTTTTCACGTCCAGAGCGATGTTGTTCACACCTGTGCGCCTCCAGATCTCCTCATTGCACACCTTTTCTTGCCACCTGACTTTCAATATTCTCCGTAAGCATCTCCCTTCGAAGCCCCGAAGTTAGCTCTCCAACTTCTTGTTGGTTCTCCACGTCTCAGAGGCGTAGAGAAGAGTTGAACCTACGTTGGACTGGTAGATTCTGAGCTTAGTTTTGTTAGTAGCATTTAATGGGGATTTATTTGTGGCTTCTAGCAAAGATGGTAGGGGTTACTCTGTTGAGCCAGTTGCGTTGCGATCGCCAAAGTCGTGCGGGCGGACAAGAATGTCCGTGAATTTTTTTTCTACCTCTAAGATACCATTATTGGTGTTTGGATACATTTTGGAACTGATGGCTGACAGACTTTGGTAAACGCTCGCTCCTACGCATCTTTAACTAGGGTAGGTGGGAAATTGAATCCGGCTTCCTGACAGTTTATGGAAACCCCAGCATACATTTTATTTTAAAAAATCCGTTCTTCACTTGCAATAAAAGATGCTTGTGCTGTACGTCAATAGACAGCAGTTTAAAAAAGGACCAGTTTGTCAAATGGTTCATCTTTGTAATTTATTTGTTGATTTTTGTTCACGCAGAGGTTTTGAAACATTTACAAGAAAACAATGCTAGCAACAGTGGGGGTGCTTCAAACTATGAGCAACAATCAACTAGTGACAAATGTGAAGGGCCCACTCTTGTAGATAATATCCTAGCTCCAACTGAGGGTACATGCAAGTATGAGCAGCTATCAGCTAATGACAGCTGTGAAGGGCCCGCCCTTAAAGATTCTACCCCAAATGAGAAAATCCAAAATGATGTGGGTACTCAGTGTTGTGTGGGAGCCAGGTACACTCGATCACTTTCAACAGAAACCGATGTTAAAACATACGCTGTAATAGGAATCCAAGTAAACATTGACCTTGAAGACAATGGTACAAAGGACTGATCACCCCAGAAACCTCTTCACAAGTTTCCCCCAAGAAACTTAAAGGTGAAAATGATAAGCCTGCCTGCAAAAAGGATCTTACTTCTATCCTTTAGATCAGGAGCCACTGGCTTCTCCTGTTGCTCCCATGCATGATGATGGTGGTGATGATTATAGCACTGCAAGTAAGGAAGGATCTGCTTCGGGGAACTGATGATAAAGGGGAATTGCAATCCCCTCATGAAGAATCCCCAAATGAGGAGCAAAAGTTCATTGTCTTTGAGTCCTGCTTAAAGAAACTCAAGAAATCCTGCCCTAAATGTGCTGGTTTAATCTCTGAATCAAATATGAGAACATGTGGCAGCATGCTTTCAGTTAAGATAAGGTGCATAAGTAATCATGATGACTACTGCTGGACTTCGCAGCCAGCGATTAAAAACTTGCCAGTGGGTAAGTTACTAACTTCAGCTGCCATTTTGTTTAGTGGACACACCTTTCCCCAAAGATCCCAATTTGCATCCTTTCTTCTTACTGTTTTTTTTTTTTTTTAGTCACAGCACCTTTTACAACATACAAAACAGGTTCCTCCTTCCGCTGGTTAAGCCTGGATTGAAGAGAGATCCTCTGTTTTAGAAGGTATTTAAAGGGAAGGGCAAGTGAATATAATTGGAGATGGACGTTGTGACAGTCCGGACCACAATGCCAAATACTGCACCTTCACTATGATAACTGATGAAGGTAAAGTTGCCTATTTTAGTTTGGTGCAGGTAAACGAAGTAACATCATCTAATGCGATGGAGGAGGAAGGCTTTGAGCGCTGCCTCACAGAGCTTCAAGTTGAGGATTTTGCAATAATACTACGCAAGAAACGGCGAAAAGGAAAAAAAAGGAAGCAAAACCCAAAAGGGACAGGTGCAACGGGACTAACGTCCCATGCGAGGCACGCCCCAATTTCCAGTGCCATGAATAAAGAACACAAAAACAGCTT
The DNA here is from genome assembly GCF_036669925.1 of Montipora capricornis. Lineage (NCBI taxonomy): Eukaryota > Metazoa > Cnidaria > Anthozoa > Scleractinia > Acroporidae > Montipora > Montipora capricornis. The sequence continues at coordinate 15,078,574 of NC_090889.1, forward strand.
GCCAAAAAAGCGAAAGCCAAAGGCTGTGAAAGCCTCTTTCTCTGCATACGGTCGGTATCAAATCACCTCTGGTAGTGCTCTGCAACTTGCAATGGCAATCCAGATTTCCTTCGGGAGTAGTGGAAGTCGATTCTCCACCGCGTGACCAACAAGCACAAGTGGAGTGGTTACAATTACTTTCACGGTTGCTGTCACCCAAGGCTGACACCTGCTGCGGCTCCAAAGAAGAAGTGGTTGCAGCCTGACACCCCTGCCTACATAGCTCTTGAAGTGGTGTTGAACCAAAAAGTTTTAAAGGATATTCAGAAGCTTGCAGAGTTCTGCCACACAGGAGAGGTTGAGGTGTACCATTTGGAACAGCTGAAATACTGCCCCAAGCGCGAGCACTTTTCCCACAAAGGCATGTTAGCACGCACACAACTAACAGCCCCCGACCACAGTACTAACACTGGACGGAAGCAGCTAATGGTACAATCTGGGATACACAGTGGGGAAGCCAGATACAAAGTCAGCTTTCCCAAGACTCAAAAGCAATGGGTGGCAAAGCCCATTGAGGAGACGAAATCCTATGCCCATGTTGAAAGTTTAATGGCTGATGTTGTAACACGGCTTGCCACAGAGGAGGAGTGGACCATGAGGCAGGGGCAGTAAACTTCCCAAAGAACATTCCAAGCAGTGTTGTCCCGAGAAAACAAGATCTCGTTGATGCACGTCGGTCTAGGTTCAACTGATGAGGACATACACAAAGCATGGATAAAGTGACCACATTGGTGCCTGGTTAAATATTCAGTAGCCATGAAAAGGTAATCCAGGATTTAAAAGTTAAATGGGAGTGCAAGGGAAATACTTCAAAAATCTACTTTTAAATACAAAAAGGAAATTGAAGGACCAAAACCTCTTGAAGAACTCTCCATTGATTGGCTATTCTACTTGATACATTCTTGGTAATAATCCTGGACTGCCCGGCCATGATTTGAAGAACTCAGTTCAGAGCACATTACAGATGCACACATTAACAATTCATAAGTAAGGATAGTTGATTTTTTTTGTGGGCCTAGATCACATACCAAGAATTGACCAGAGATAGCATGTGCTAGAAAAAGCGCCTAAGTTTTTCACATTCTGACCGAGACAAAAATTAGTTGTTTCAATTTTGCTTATCTGACAGATGTGTGTTATATACTAAAAAAACCTTTCCTCACATTGTTTCTGACTGGGTATGGACATTCTCTATGCCGCCCTTAGGTTAATTGTTCACCACTTGTCAAACAATTTTCGGGAAATTCTTTGAGTGATTATTCATCAGGAAAATGAAATCCCTCGAATAATATTTCCTCCTCCAGCCCATCGTAAGACTGGTAATATTAATGCTGAAATGGTATATGAAATGAATCATATGAACTGCGGATATGAAATCAAGCGAAGCTATGATCTTCGCAGTTACGAACGCAATTTTTACAATTGCGTAGAGAAGCCTGAAAAATTCAGGACTTCAACGGGATTTGAACCCGTGACCTCGCGATTCCGGTGCGATGCTCTAACCAACTGAGCTATGAAGCCACTGATGTTGGGAGCTGGTCATTTGTGGGTTCTAATGGTCCCGTGAGGAATGAATCAATGATGAAATGGTATATGAAATGAATCATATGAACTGCGGATATGAAATCAAGTGAAGCTATGATCTTCGCAGTTACGAACGCAATTTTTACAATTGCGTAGAGAAGCCTGAAAAATTCAGGACTTCAACGGGGTTTGAACCCGTGACCTCGCGATTCCGGTGCGATGCTCTAACCAACTGAGCTATGAAGCCACTGATGTTGGGAGCTGGTCATTTGTGGGTTCTAATGGTCCCGTGAGGAATGAATCAATGATGAAATGGTATATGAAATGAGCGTCGCACCGGAATCGCGAGGTCACGGGTTCAAATCCCGTTGAAGTCCTGAATTTTTCAGGCTTCTCTACGCAATTGTAAAAGTTGCGTTCGTAACTGCGAAGATCATAGCTTCACTTGACTGGTAATGTTGTTGCTTACATTGATACCAGGCTGCCTGTAACACCTATCTGTTGAGACATACAGCTTGAAACCCTGGATGCTCAGTTATACAAGATGGAGGCTGCTCAAATTTACCCTTTTCTACTGACTCTTTATTCTTTGCACAATCTGCAGGAACTCTAAGCAACACTGGCATTCAGCTGCAGTTGGCAATCGCTGGCAATTTTCACATGTGCACCTGAGTTTCAAAAGGTAATCAAAAGGGCGTACAATTTGAAATGTTAAAAGTAAATAGAAATTTATACAGCGAGTTTCAATCGAGTGTCGTAAAACCAACTCCAAGGTGATTACTATGGCCAATCAAAAAGGACGGAGACAATCCAGTAAACCAATCGAACCTCGAAGTAATTACACGTAGCCGACACAAATCGTGGGAAAATGTGCACGCGCGAACCACGATTGGTTTTGGTTTTACTTCTGATTGGTTGAAAAAGTGGCGCAAGAACTTCAACCAGTCACTGAGTGAAATAATTCAAAACCAAAGCAATTCGCTAATTACTTTCGACACTCAATTGAAAGGTAAGGCAAGCATCTGTTAGTTTTGTCTTGGTTGATCTAATGTATCCAGAAAAATTATGTATCGTAAAATGCTGCCCTTTGCTTTATAAACACACCAGCTGTTTTCTGATTAAACAGTCGGGTAATGATAAGCTCAAAGTAAAGCGTTAGCAATAGATCTGTGCGGTCAAAACAAAATTTTAATTTGAAATGCAAATTAGCTATTTATTACCATTCACAAATAATTGAACGTGCCATATGCTCCTCCAACTTGCAATGTTCTTTTATTCACGAATACCTCGGGTTTTTGTACCACATACTGACATCTTTAACCCATATTACACGGGAAGTTGGGAAATCGCTTAAATCTTATGCAAACAGGCAAAGAACCACAAAGAAAGCGAGAAAGTCACCAGGACAATAAAGTACCGCTTATTTATTGAGAACGTTTGCCTGTAAATATCTTTAGTTTTTTATCGAGATTCCCATACAAATCCTTATAATTGTTTACCCTCCGAGTCTGGGTAGCCTTTGGTAAGGCCCAATTGAACGTAAGGTTACATTTATGGGCTCATTTTCCCCACTTTCGTCGCCGCTAGAAAGACTCAGTTCGCTAGAAATTGAAGCAGTCTTTTCCTCACTAACAGAACATAATATGGTCGTAAAATATTCCAAAATGAAATTTAAATTTTCGCTCCTCACAAACAGAAAACTCGTTTGCAAGTCAAAACAGTGAGCGTCGCATCGCTTCGAGTCTGCAATGAGTTTGCCTAAAATCAGGAATCCGGAAGCCGGAAGCCGGAATCCGGAATTCGGAATTCGAAAAGGTAACCCGGAAGCCGGAATAAGAAATCGAGAATCCCTTACAAGAACTTGAACCAAAGTCACTTGGCTTACACTAATTTGCGAAACGAAGCGAAACGAAATGATACAGAAGCAATCCTACACATTCATTAAAGCTAACCTTAGGCCTAATTCGGCCTAAACAAACCGTTTACCAATGCTACAATAGCCTTAAATTAGTGTAGGCCTTTGGTTAAGGTTCTTATATCGGATTCCGGATTTTTTTTATTCCGGATTTCTTATTCCGGATTCCGGATTCCTGATTTTAGGCCAACCTCCTGCAATCATGATATGACGTCACATCACAATCCACTGTTCAGTACAAAACCAAGATGGCGGACCGGTTCTGATAAGATTTTTAAAATTACGCTTAAAATGAAAAAAGATACCAATAACGCATCAGCCGTGCCTTATTTACAATGTATATGAAATATGTGACAAAGTATAAGATGAAAAATAATTACTAACTACTAGCTAAAATATTAGACTATGCTAAAACGACATCTTTTTACAAAAGTGGATTTAAAACGTGCAGTGGTGTTAGATGTGATCTTGTTCCATAATTTGCTGTCTCTAGTTTCTTCAAACAGTATCCAGACTTAAAAGTCCTAGCGAATAGTTTGTCTATTCTCTTTAGATATTTTTCATAATAGCAGCAACCCCACACCTCAATAGTATATGTGAAGACTGAGATAATTAAACTTTGAAAGAGAAGATCCAATTGCTCCTTAGGGTATCCATAAAATTTACAAACTCTAAAAATATACAAAGGAAATTAAGGAAGCTAAGGGATGTCCTTTTCTTTATGTTGACTCATTGCTAGGATACCAAAAATAAATTGCGAGTGAATCTTACAGGACTGATCATGAGTTAAAGGCATTTTATCTGCGCGACTAGATCGGGTGCTCTACCAGTGAATTATAAGAAAGATGGCGGAACCAGGCCATTAATTCGTGTGTCAATTGTCCTTGATTATCGTTAGGACTGGAATTGTCGAAATTGAGACGCGACGTTCTTGCTATTGTAATGAAAGAGAACGAAATGAAAGCATGATTATTATCTTTTTCCAATGGTGACTTGGGAATATTCGGAAAAACTTTGAGTGACGCGCTGCAGGAGTAGATCTTACGACCTTCCGATTACAAGTTCGGATGCTCAACCACAGAGCTATAGGAGACTCTTGGGAGATGGTGACTCGGGGATACTCGGGAAAAATCCGAGTGCTCCCGATCAAGAGTCGAAGCCACGACCTTCCGATTGCCAGTTCGGATGCTCTACCACTGAGCTATAAGAGACTAGTGAGAGCTTAGCCCTTCAACAAAGTTCAAATGACAATTGTCTCGCTGTAGTCGGCTAGGATTCAAATTGCGGAAATGGAGCATTTTTCGTTTTTGTTATACACCTGACTCCAAAATGGCCGCCATTTTATTATTCTTTTATTATTCAGCGCAAACAAAAGTGGACTGTTTGGACTATTTCAGTCCCACCAGTAAAGGAGGACAGTTCTCACATGACCTAGCTCCCACGTGGTAGAACGTCTGAACTTGTAAGTTGCAGAGGGTCGTAGGTTCGACTCCTGTAAAGGAGCACTCGGAACCGTTTCCCGGAATAGGCGATCTTTTTGGCCCGGGATCGTACGATTCCTTACTGTTTATTCACTGTGGAGTTATTGCTTCTTGAATACTTTGTAATGTCATTCTATTTGCGCTAATTTCGAGTCGTAATTTCAATTACTAGTTTTTACTCGGAGCCACCGAACGACATTTTCGAAGGAGAGTCTTCTTCGAAAATGCCGTTCGATCCCCTCAAGCAAACACTAACGACCTTCAGATTGCAGTACGAGTACGAGAACGACCGACTACGAGTGCGAGTTTTCTGTACCGGGCTCGCGCATTAAAGAAAGAAATGTTTCTAAATGCGCATGCTCACAACTGAGAACTCGTTCTCGTAGTCTTGCTCGTACTCCAATCTGAAGGTAGCTAGTACTGCTTCATTGCACAGAGCAGAAACGCTCATAACTTTGCTTATTGTGATTAAAAAGGGGACACCTTTCCTATTTTGCTAACCTTTACCATAATACCTGAGTGAAGAGGCGGTGTGGCCCAGTGGTTAAGATGCTTGTCTTGAGATGCGGAGTTCCCAGGTTCAGGACTTGTTCTAACCTCTGGTTGAATTTGTTCCTGGTATTCCCTGGTTCAACTTCTCAACCGCACTTAAATACTGTAGCCAACTGGTTTGCCACCGGTCACTTGGGTTCTTAACTGAGTTGTTGTTAATGTTGTTGTTCTGTTCTGTACTTTAGTTGATTGTGTTTCATTGGCCATGAAAAGCCCCTTTGGCGAGCGATCAATGAAATCAATGAAACATGAGTTGTATTGTATACTGATAGAGATCTAGATTATTCGCTACTTTCCCATTCCCATATTGCAATACGTTTTGGGGTGTGCTTTGTATAAAAACAATACAAGTCATTTACTCTTGCTTACTCTTGCTTCAGTGAACTGGATATTCATTGTTTAAATGCATTCCAAATAACTTCCCAAAATTAACTGTATTATGGGATTTGTGAAAATAGCGAATGGTAGGACACAACTTAGAAGGCAATGATGCACAGAGAGCTTCAATCAACACAAACATGGACCACAAGTTTTGGCGCATTTTTCTAACCTAGTCCAATACAAAACATGACGTCAAAAGTCTTAAAACTCTCTCGCGGCGGAGTATAATAATCCTGAATTATTTGAGAAAGATTTTTAAGGCACAAAGGCTGAAAGCAAGTGTTTATAAAGTCCTCGTGTCAATTTCCATGTGGATGTTGTATTCTTTGTGGGCAACGCGGAGGTGGCCGTTGCGGCTTCCCGAAGACTTGGTTGGCACTTTATTGAAGTCAAATAGACGATCCGCAGCAGAAAAGCATTGACTAGCACTAATTTTCCTTCACGAAGGGCTCAGATTGTTCTAGAGGAGTGGGTTGAAATTCATTCCCACGATAATTTTGACTGTCCAAATAACTGGAAATGTAATCTCCCTCTCGCGTACAAGGTTTTTCTTTTTCAATTTTGCAACGGCTATAGCCTGATTTACAAAATCTGAACGCCCAGAAGAAAAGTTCAGGCCCCAGTTGTTCGAAGGGTGGTTAGGGCTATCCACTGAATAAATCACTATCTACTGGATAACTCAATTGCTCTCGCTAGTGTTTATCCACCAGCTTATCCTATCCGGTGGATAGTCTTATCCACCTTTTGAACAACTGAGGCCAGGTTATTTCATTTTGAACGGCTTTTTTCTCTCACCCCTTGTGAAGGCCGCTTACGCTTTGATTATGAACAGACGCGGTAATCGCATGAAATATCGGTTTTGCCTGAAGCTAATATTTACAAACTTGGAGTATCGTAAATTCTGGTCGTTTTCTACTGTGACTTTTCTTTGCGTTTTTAGCACAAGAATGCGTCTTGCTAGTAATAGACCATGCAACTTTACGATCACTGATAATGTCACTACACGTGTGACTGTACTTCACGCTCGTGTATATGAGAAAGTCCTCTGTAAATTGCGATTATTATTCCGCTCAATTGTGTTCTGAAATCAAAATGTTGCGATTTATTGGTAATTGTGCACTTACCTTGTCAAAAGCCTCCAAAGTTGACGTGTCTTTCAAAGCGGCCAGTTCGACAAGTTGTTTATAACTGGACAGTTATTATCATATAACATCTTGCCCGTAGTGGCCTGATATTGTTTGAAATTGTGTCTACATTCCTCGAAAACTAAACCCACGAATTCAGAAGGACCCCGCCAAAGCAATATTTCTTAAAACTGTTCTTGTCCAATTCAGGAGACCAATACAAAGTTTCAAGAATTTAACTGAAACATTGCAATATTTTCGTTTACGCAGAAGTGTGCAATCCACATCCAGTCGAGGTAAACTCGAAAATCATGCGACGAAACAAAAAGCCAAAACTGTGCGATGCAACTCAATGACATAAGTTAAAAACAAAATTCTATGGTATTCTGGAATTTTCTTGAAGAAATCTTCAAAGATAGTGGTATATATAAATATCACTTTCAACTTAGTCAGGGCACATGGATTTTCCTGAAATCACACAACGTTTTCAGTTTTGTGAAAAAAACGAAATCCCGAGTTGTTCGAAACAGAGAAGAGTCGGACAGCTGGTGTTTTAAACAAGATATTTTCCTATTTCCGTAAATTTGATTTTGAGATAAACAGCTAACGATAGTCGTGGAAAAATTATTCAGTTTATATTAATTAAATGGAAATTGCCGCTTTTGAAACACCCACTGAATTCCGAAAAAAAATAAGAGAAAAGTAGCAGAATGCTTTCTTAATATTTGAAGCGCGTGCGACATGACAAATGGCATAGAGAGGAAAAAAATAGTGAAAATACAGAGCACTTAGAAATTTCCAGTGGAAAAGCACTGTCTATCATTTCCGATAGAAAAACAAAACATGTTTTCAATGCTATTGACATATAAACGAAGCGAATATGAACATGCAAACATTGATTCCTTTATTTTAATTAGAGAATGGAATCTTCAAGGTTAAGTATACAATATTAAGATAAAGCTATTTCGAAGGGTATTGAAAAGATCTGATTAAAAAACAGGAAATTCAAGGGAGACCGGTAAAGAATATTCCTGAAAGTTCCAAAATTTCTGGTCTTCAAGGAAATCGGACAGAGAGTAAACTGGTGTCGATAGGAAAGCAAAAAGAAAGTGTACAGTGTTTCTTTTCTTCTCTTTAATGACCATAAATAACATCTTGTTATTCAACAATCACTTCAAGGCGTAAGTTAAACAACTAGTTCCGAAATACACCTTATTCCAAAATGACCGCCATTTTAATATTCTTTTGTTTCCATGCAAATTGTCCTTATGGCCTCCTTCAAGGTTAAATATTCTCTTGAATTTTGCGTTTGAAAGCGAGGCCATAAGGGTCAATTTGCATGGAAACAAAAGAATACTAAAATGGCGGTTATTTTGGAATAAGGTGTAAGCTATACAATTTAGTAGTGAAAAACAACAAAAAAACTATTGTGTAATTATGGGTAAAAAAAGGTCCTGAGAAATTTCACTACACGTACACTTGCTTTGTAACTCCCTGGGCTGCTGAGAGGACATGATAATATTTCTGACAACCATTTTCATTAATTAATCATAATCGTGATTCACCGAAGTGGAGATGAACAAGTCAATTGCTCACAGACACTGACGTGAATAATTTTTGTAGAATAACCACACGAGTCGAGTAGAATAATCAGCCAAATTTATTGATAAAATTTCCTCCTCGCTAACCAATGCGAAACAGGGAACCTTTTTGTTTTTCCTCTGTTAGCCCGGTGGTGAATCATAGTACTTCCTTTTCACCTTCAAGCTACAGTAGCAGATCAGAAAGTGCGAAAAGCACTTTTCACTTTGTAATATAATTTTTATACTAATTTCCTTTATTATATCATGGCTTGGCTTCGCGAACGAAGATTTAAGAAGTTAATCCACGTTGACGTCGACTGCAGGCGCGCTCGTGGCTGACCAGACCGACGCGGGAGAGACAGGGCCGTGAGCAGTGACTGCAGGGAAAAGAAATGTTTGGTGTGGTGGTGGAGGCGGCGCGGTCCTTCCTCCTCTATCTCTTATCTTTGAGTGAATTTTTCCTGTCCACTTCGAACTGGGCAGCAGCTTGGTGGATTGTGTGGCGCCAGGCCACACGGTCAGCAGCAAGGTCAGGTAGATACTGAGGAAATGCCAGGATTTCTCCTTTTACTAAAAAATCATATCTTCAACGCGCGCAGTGAACATTTCATTTTTATCTTTCAAATGTGAGATAATAGGTGTCGTAATGTTAACGAACACGATTAGCAAATAAAACGCGAGATTCTATTGAATAGAAATTTACTTTTGTGATTCAATAAAAATATTCTCTACTACATTACCATTTTTTTTTGCAAAATTTTTACATTATCATGATTTGTTTTTCATAACTTTCATGTCTTGTTTCATGTTACACAACATGCGTGTTTTAGCAGTTGGTGACCACTTTTCATCATGTCGAAAATGAATAAAACAAGTTGTTTTAAATCTGGTCATTTCATCAATATCTATATAATAAACAGAACATTACATAGCCGCTTGGGGGTAAGAATATTATCTTTGAGTGCTGAAAGTATCTCTCACGAGCGAGCGAAGCGAACGAGTGAGAGATACTTTCAGCACTCGAAGATAAAATTCGTATCCCCGCGCGGCCGTCTAATATCCTCTATTTAGTATAAACTACAACAGTGGATAGCGTTCAAAGCGCGCTCTGTTTGGTTGCTCAAACTCCGGATAATTAATTATATATCCGGATAATTATTATCCGGATAATTATCCTTTGCTATTCACCTCCGAGCAACTCGCGCGGAATTTGCGCCCGAAAATATTGTACTCGTTGCAGGAAGAAGTGAGTTTAAATCATCTTTTTATGTTATATTATCTCAGTCTTTTAGTTTCTACAAAAACAACTATTCACCTCAGTGTCGGTAGCTCATGGTGGATATTTACCTTGCCGCTTTGCGGCACGTTAATAACCACCACTAGCCACCGACACTGAGGTGAAAGTTGTTAATTATTTTATTTCTTATCACCTTAATATATTTTCAATTAAATCACTTTTGATGGCTATTTTTTCACGCTATCTTCTCCACACCAGATGTTGCGATGCGCGCGCACCTGGAGAAATGGCTGCACTATGAGAATTTTGGAATAGAAAGTGTGCGTCATTGTTTTTAATTTGCAACGGTTAATTTTACTCGATGCTTGTTGCCAATATGGAAAATATTTCATTTTTAGCAAGAAAAACGACAACTCAAGCATTTATGATGAAATGGTAGATGAAATGAATCATAAAAGAACTGAGGATATGAAATCAAGTGAAGCTATTATCTTCGAAGTTATGAATGCAATTTTATCAATTGCGTAGAGAAGACTAAAAAATTCACGACTACAACGGCGTTAGAACCCGTGACCTCGCGATTCCAGTGCGACGCTCTAACCAACTGAGCTAAGAAGCGACTGACGTTGGGAGATGATCATTTGTGGGTTCCAATGGTCCTGTGAGGAATGAATCAATGATGAAATCGTATATGAAATGAATCATATATGAACTGCGGATATGAAATCAAGTGAGGCTATGATCTTCGCAGTTATGAGAGCAATTTTTGCAATTGCGTAGAGAAGCCTGAAAAATTCAGGACTTCAACGTCGCACCGGAATCGCGAGGTCACGGGCTCAAACCCCGTTGAAGTCCTGAATTTTTCAGGCTTCTCTACGCAATTGCAAAAATTGCTCTCATAACTGCGAAGATCATAGCTTCACTTGATGAAATATTTATGACGACACCCACGGCAAAAAGAGCGGAAGGCGGAGGCGGACTGCGACGACTTGGCTCGTGTTTACACCTCGTTACCTTTTCATCTCGTCCGCGAGAATAAGTTTGTTTCATGTAGTGGAAAGATAAACCGCAATTTGTGTAAATGCCGAAAAACACATGTGGATAGTTTATTGAGTTCAACAGACACAAAGAATTTTATCAATCGTGGAAAAGTAACTAAGTTGTATTAGTAGTCTCAAGTACGATTTAGTGTGCCGTTCTAATAATGTTACTTGTTCCCGAGGCTTACTCTCCACTACTGAGGTACTTTGACAAAAATGACGCTCTGGACTGTTCTCATTCCCGCTTATATTTGCCCAACTTTTCCCTTCGGGCATAAAATATTTTTGGAAAAGCCTAATTTCATTAAGTGATATTGTTTGAGAGTTTTTAAATTCTTTTTTTTATAATCACTTGGATTCCCGTTTTCGTCTCATGTGTTTTGACGAAGATCGGATATGCACTTCGAACGTTAAATTTATTAAGCTAGGCCCGTTTTAAACGTTGCATTTCACATGTGCCAAATCTAATGCAAATGAGAAAAATCTATTGTTTTAGGTTCGGCACGTGTGAAATGCGACGTTTAAAACGGGCTTAACATGTACATAACCACATTTATTACCATTATTAATTCTACTTATTTATTGCCATTCGACCGAAAAGGTGAGTTCCGAAAGGAGAATGACAATTTTTGAGCAATTTAGTACTGACTTCTTGGCCAGCGTTTATAGCTTTTCTACCTCTGTACTTCGTTTAATCACGAGGTCGATCGACTACAGTTTTCAGTTTTACCACGGGATTAGCCCCGAGAAACAAGATTCAACTTTAAGGCGGATCAGAGTGAGGAAGTCCACGGCTATAGTTTTGTTGTATCCAACAGGTGTTGATTCAACCCGCTCACATTCCTTATAAACAATTTTATTTAAAGACTGTCGAATTCTTTAAATACATGTCCAACTGCTGAGAACAATGACAATAGCAGCAGTGATATAATTTTTTTAAAGAATTATAATCAAATCAATGAAACAATTTACGCGAACACTTGGGTGTTCCAATAAGTAAGACATATAGAAGAGGCACACCAGCAAAAGTCTGCTACGAGCGTAGTGGCCCATCAGGCTTGTGCTTATCTCCGGTTACTGTAGCATAAAGCGACTACGGGTATTTCTACTCCCCCTGGATGGGATGCTAGTCCATCGCAGGGTTACCCCCAGAATAAAATTTGCCGGCACCAATTAATACACCTGGGCGAAGAGAGGCAGTGTGAGAGTAAATTGTCTTGCCCAAGAACACAACACAATCACCAGGCCAGGGCTCGAACCCGGACCGCTCGATCCGGGGTCCAGCGCGCTAACCGTCAGGCCACCGCGCCTCCCGAGGCACGCCAATTCGTAGAAAAAAATGTATTTGTTATTTTTCCTTCTTTTTTATTTTATTCATTTGTTTATCCCCATAACTGTTACAACATAGTGTAGTGTTTGCCATGTTTGGCTTTGCCTATATATGGGCATGGCCACGTGCTTGAATTGGAAATTAATATAGAGAGATGACACCGGCATTGAAGAGAATTAAAGTTTATTGTAGTTTTCACCCTTTAAAATGACATAAAGAGGGAGAAAGCGCCTAAAATAGTTATGACTAAGACTAGCCCTATGTTATAAATTACAAGGTTTTTAATTTTTACGGGAGATTATTTCTTCATAGGAAAAGAAAAGAAAGAAAATACAAATAAACATAAATTCTAAGTTAAAATAAAAGACATATATACAACCACAGGGCACCACCACAGACATAAGATAAAGCAATATTGTGAAAAGTCTGTGCAAAAAAATTACATTTGGTTGGTTAGTATTAGGAAAAGTATAATTTCAGCCGTTCTTTCTTTAAAAGTCTCTTGTTTGGTTTACTTCGAATAGAAATTAGAGAATTGAAGCTTACGATAGAACAAAGCCTTTTTTTCTCATTTCACTTCGTATGCTTATGGAACCGCTATCTTTCTTTCAATCATTTCACTGGATTTTCTTGCCAGCAACGATGATCCCTACCGATCACTTCAATGCAGCTATATATATATATAGTGTTTAGACGAATGGTCCCAAGATACCCTCCCCATGGTAGAATTTGCCTTCCTGCCAGCCTTTCTGAATTTTGAATTTCCCGTTCGTATGCAAATATCAAACTCTCGGAAGTCCCGCTTGGTTACTAAGATGTTGCCGCTATTTTTTTTAAAAACGCCATATAAGGCCACTATTTATCAGTAAACAAAGGCTTTTGTGATCAAAGTTGATGTGTTTATGTTCGTAATTTGCATTTATGGCTGCAGTTTGATCCTCTAGGGATTTTACGCCACATCTCGGTATTTAAGCCTTGTCGCCTCTCGCGTTAGTCACTCGACACAGCCAGTTTTACCGCTCGCACCTTGCCGAGCTTAATTTTTCCTAGTATGCTGTTTACGTTTAGTCTCGTAGTTTACAGTGATGTAATTCGTTTTTCTCCGCCACTACTTTATTTCTTGTATGTTAGCTTTTTCTCGTCCCCAATAAACACAACTAGTCGTGTCCTTCCTATTTCAACGTGTTGTTGCCTTTCTGCTGATTAGAACTTAATCGTTTCCTTTGCGGCGGAACGCAATGACATAGCAGAGAAAGCACGTTATATTCCGTCGACGTTGCCGCTGTACTGAGATATCTTTCTTAAAGTCCCCTTTGTTTGCTGCCATACCCCAAACTATATACCATACATAGGAGCCCAAGAGAAGCTACTGACAGTACCATTACCTGAAGGTTCTGGAAAGATCGTTTTTTCCGTCTTTACTGTTAGTAATCTAGCCTCGACAGGCACCATTTCTATTTGACATCATTTTCCTTGTTCAATCGGACTATGGAGCAATGTTGCGTTAAGTTTGTGGTTCACAGCACCTCACAGTATGTCACTAAAGCAATGTTTTCCCAGAGAAAACATCTCAGTGTATTTTCCTTATTACACACTATAAGATCTGACAGAACATCTCTTTGGTGTCCGTTCATGTAAAACTACTCCAGTGAATGAATTTCATACGTACGTTGGACAGCTAAGTGGCGTTTGCTCAGTTAAGCTTTTCCTTAAAACGTCCTCCCGATGGCAAGGGAAAACTCTACCGTAAATCCCCCTCGCTGCTTTCTTCAAGTCGTGCTTCCTCAGGGTATATATTAGCGGGTTGAAAAGAGACGTGAAGAGCCTTAAGTAGTAGATGGTTACGTTCACTTCTTTGGGGACACCAAATTGATCGCCGAAGTGATGTTGACTGAGTTCCAGAATGAAAAACGGCAACCAGAATATAACGTAGAGGATAAGCAACAGCACACAGGTAATTACAGCTCGTCTTTGTCGGTTCTGCATCCTTTTCTCTCGCTTCATGAACGCCGCGGGAAGGTTCTCCCGCGCGATCCGCTGACATTGTCTTCGAAGAAGCAGCAGCATTCGTGCATCAAGAGCGACCATGACAACCAGAGGAATGAAGAAAAACGCAATGAAGTTGAACAGCCAGTATATAGTTTCCTTTTCTTGCACAAGACCGAGATCCTCTTTGGCTGTGATGATGTTGACGTTCAGTGTCCAGGAGAGGCGAACAAGCGATGTCAGGCTAATGAACCAGGTCAGGCAAAGGGCTGTCAACACTCTTCCGTGCCGGACGATTTCATCGTATCGCAAAGCCCACATGATGTAGATAAAACGATCGCAGGTCACCACTGTGATGTGTAACACGGTGGACATGGACGTAAACGTGAAAAAAGTGGATGAACTAACGCACACGGGAGACGAGAAAGTTGAGCTGCACACCACGAGAAGAGGAATTCCAATTAATCCCACAAGTAAATCTGACACTGCTAGACTACCAAGGATAATGTTGCTCGTTGTTCTGAGGTTCGCATACGAGGTAATAAGTAAGACGACACAACTATTTATCATCAGAATCAAGATTCCAAAGGCCATTGCAGGTACGGTATCAGGAGGAATTCCATGATCTTTCGTGGGGTGGTGTTGGAGGCTGCTCTCATTTGTCGCCATGAAAAAACGCTCGATGTTAGAATTAACAGTGTCTTGCGATTTATGGGAGAGTCAGAGTCTTCCTTTGGCTTCCCTCGGTTCAATTTGAATTCGCAGTGCAGACACCTGAACAGATCTTTAAACTGCAGATGAAAACAAATTACATCTGAGGTACATGCGCACTACATCAGCAGCGTTTTAAAATCGTTAACGTAACAAGTAAATCCCTTTTTTCATCACCATTTTCGGTAAGAGTATTGTATGCACAGCGGTAGAACAACTGTATAAAATTCTTTGGGAAACTCTAACTAGTTCATGCTAAAGAATACGTTTATTCACCTTGTTAGGTCAATCTTTGCAACTTTAAATTTCAAATTCTTCTTTGCTTTTTCATTTCTTGAAAAGATATTTGTACATAATAAAATCGGCACAAGGCAAATTGTGACCTTTCCTTGACATGTTTTGCACCCAGTGTGATACTGACCAAGTTAAATTGTTCTCATGCAGCCCAATATGATCTCGCATGTTCACAGCGCCAGTTAATGAGATTTTCCATTACAATTTTTTCACAAATTTCCAAAAAGGCAATGTCAAGGAAACTTTCCGCACGCACTCATAAATCCTGATAAATGGATCTCGAAATTTAGGACAAGGGTATCAAATCCTTTTTAAGTCATACAGTAAGTGTTTAGCAAATGTTTAGCACCTCAAAAACCAACATTTGACTGATTTGAGTTGATTGTTTCAGTTTACAGTGTCCCCAATTAGTGCTCCAGCGCTAGAACAGCTAGACACTTAAATAAAGTTCTTTTTTTTTTTAGGCACAAGGCTTAGTTTCTAAATTAAACTAAGTTTTTCAACAGGCAATACGTTTTCACCATTGTCATACGTAACAACCGAAGACATTGCATTGAATATAAGTAATCAAAGGATAAAATTCATTGTGGGCTTTTTTCTAAAGCATCATGGGAAGGTGGGAACTTGAGGTTCACAAATATATTATAATAATATAGTAATCTTGGTATACAGCGAGAAAGTACATTTTTTTGCCACACGGTCAGCTCATCCAATATGTTCTCTGACCCGAAATTATCTTAACCAGTACGGTTGGACCAAAGTGAAATCCTGGTTAAATCTTTGCTTCCAATTAATTAACTAGCGAAGACAATATTTGGCTGGCTGAAAACATTACCCGCTTGCTCGAAAACACACAACGGTTGAATTTCATTTTATAAGGGCTGAGGTGGTTGAATTGAATGCGGCCACATTGGAATGGAAGACTAAAATTGCCGCCGCGAGTTTTCGTGACTGATTGAAAAGACTACCTAAATTACCTACCTCAGGGTGAGCCAGTTATCCGGTCCAATCCACTGCACACTAAAGTGTCCTTGATTTTAAAGGAACACTTAAGCATTTGCCTTACATCAAATTTCACAATGCCGCGACGTAAGTAGATCAAAGTAATACGTAGTCGATTAGTGTTGCTGTGAAAATAGTGTCGGCCCGGCTGCTTGGTGCCATGGATTAACTAGTTTTTCAAATGATTGCCTGAAGGCATATCTGGAGCATATGCAATTATGCAAATTCGAAGGTAAATAAGACAGTGTATGAAAGGGTGTTATCAAAAAATAAAACGAACACATAAGAATAAATAGAAAAAAAACACCACTTGGTTGAACGCCCCAAATCGTACAAAACACTGCAGTTCCTTAACCGTGTTGTGTGTCCGAAAAAACATGTTTCATTATTTTTCCGTCTGTCGGTCTTGTCAACCAAATGTTGTTTTAGAAGTCTCCGAAAATTCGAGTTAAGATAAACGTCATTAAACAAACCATCTGTTTATATTTTCAAGTAACTTAGTTCGATCAGTTTGGTGCGTTCAACAAATAAAATATATCATTATTTGCAGTAAGCTTTTGCTCATTTTGGTGCACTGAATCTTGAATAACATTTCGAAATCCCTATAGATTTCTGAAAATCCTCTTAACTGGACTTTGTATTTGATTGTTATTCTAGAATATCAAAAAAATTTAAATTAATACACAAGCACAAGTGATCTTGGTAATATGAATAACGCTGGTTCACTGAACTCATAAGCGAGTCGTTGAGTCCCTTCTATAATCACTCGAATATGTTTCTTCATTTACTGTTCGAAATATACAAGTAGCAACTGACAAGAATCACCTGCATAGGAAGTTAGGGTGTCCCTGTCAAGCTGTTCTCGTGCATTCGGGGGTTCTCCTCTAAGTGCTGTCGGATTCTCGTTTTCGGTATCGATTAACTTTGCTTCCGTCCATGAAATGATTATCTCATTTCAAGGCTCACGTATTTAAAATATCACGACGTTTTTTCAAGTCTGCATGTTGTGAACATAACTAATAAAATCTGAAAGATCGCTAAGCAGTGAGAAACGAAAAAATCTGGAAAATGATGCATTTTTCTTTGACGATAATTGCGGAACATTCAGGATTGCTAAAATGAACAGACTTTGCAAACACAGCCGGTCTCTGGAGATATTGGCACACGATATGAATCCATGTCGTATTTGTGCATTCGATTGAGCGTATGCCGCAAGAAAAATACATCGTGACAATGTTTCTTAAGTTCCGCTTTATTACCATGATTTTTTTTTTAACGAGTTGATGAAGGTCGAATTTCCACGTTTCGAGCGTTATCCCTTCGTTAGAGCGAATAGAGGAATTGTAGGTGTTGTTGATTTTTATGAGGGTGTGGAGGAGCTTTTGCTATTACTGGAATGAAAGGCGTTCATTGATTCCGCGAGGATAGAAATTTCGCTTTATTACCAGAAATATTGTGTGCCAGCAAACTGATAGGCTGATAGGCCCATTACTTGGCCGGACCTGTATTCTAAATTCAGATATTTAAAATATCATAAGCGGATGGGCCCGGGGGATGGGCCAAGACCAAGTGACAGAGATCGACACTTTTGGGTCATGGACGTCTGTACTAAGGTTGTTTTTTTCTTTTCTTTTCTTTTCTTTATCAGGTTTTACTGAGTGATTTGCTGGGCACTCGTCCGTGAATAAGAAAATGGGTGCTGTGTTGTACGATCCCGTTAATCCGATCTCGTGTGGTAAGAACAAATCATCACTACCAATTTGATAGAAAACAAACAAGCGGATAATTGTATATTTCTTGATAAAACTACCATTGCATTTATCAAGGGTACAAACTCCATTTGTCGATGAATCTCACCTTCTCACGAAGATGTATTATCAGGTCCAAAGAAAGGTTACATTATGGTGGAAAACACTTTAACTTGTTTGTTAAGATGCAAAAATTTTTCACAAGTAGTCGAAGAGAGCCACATACTAGCATTGACGCCTTCAGTGAACGGAAAAAAGCTGCAGAGTGGAATCCGCTTGAACAAATGAACTAACAGAAGCTGCCAGCCAAAGCTGGATGCATCATTACTGGTTGATCATTAGTTAAATTGTAGCCATCCAAAAGCCTTTTACCTTTACGTCTTTTTCAGTTACTTAAGGAGTTCTAGAAAAAGAAAATTAAATGATAATCCACGATCCATTTGACGAAATGTACTATGGCAAGAAATAAACAAAGTAGAGGTGGCTAAATTTAGTTTCTATGGCAATGGACGTAAGCAACATTAAGTTTTAAATCATTCCTGACGGCCTCGGAGAAGGAGGAAGGAAACAATTGACACTCTCTGTGTTGAATGAACAGAACTCCTGGCTTGATAGCTCAAGCTTTTGTTAATTCTGGAAAGGCGGTGTAATATGATCTCCTGCATTTTTTATCTGTTCTCAATTCCTAATAGAGTTGTTAACGGTCCATTTACTAAGGAATGAATGACCAACGTCTGTAGCAAGTCTTCATGAAATCGAGCTAAAATGCTAGCAAACTTTGTAATATACAAATAACTTAAGAGACATTAAAACTTCATTATCTCCAGAAGGCTGCTTAAAGCATAAAAAAGAGACTTCTAGACTTAACGGGAAAGCAACACCACCACCTATCAGAAAGTCGAACTGAGTTTTACCCTCGATATTATAAGACTGAGAGCTAATGTTTGTCCCAATATTAACATGAATCCGATGTATTTTCTTATCGGAAAGATCGAACCATCACAACTGAAGGGAACAATCCCACGTCTACTCCCTGGACGATACAGTATCCTCAGTTTTTATTATCTTGTTTTGCTTATCATGATTCTTCTAGAATTTCACCGGTTAAAGACCACAGTTCAGGCGGTCAAAAGCTTGTACTTTTTAAATATTTTTAGCAAGAGTAGGTTCTCATAATTTTAATGGATAAATAAATGATCCATGTGCCGGTTCTGTTCAAGGAGATGTGAATCTCCTTGATGTCTGTCACGTTTCTCTCAGTTAAAGAAATTTCGGAGAAGTTTTCCTCTAGCTAAGAAAAAAAACACGGACTTTCATTTAAATTCCATGATAATTCTACTATGAAACCGGCTCAGTATCGAAAGACTGGGTTGAGTAGTGGTTATACTCTTAATCCATTTTGGTATTCTTGTCTATATGCCGAACATGCAGCTTTCTCGAGCCGTTTAAATTGCCATTTCTAGAGAGAAGTTAGAGCTCCTGAGTTAGAGCGGTTTTTCAAATGAGCGCGAGCCACGATTGGTTTTGGTTTCACTTCTGATTGGTTGAAAAAGTGGTGCGAGAACTTTGACCCAATCACGGAATAAAGTAATCATAAACCAAAGCAATTCGCTAATAACTTTCGACACCGGGCTCAATTGAAAACCGCTCTACGCTCTTTCCATCAACAAATTGGTAATCAGTGGAAGAATCAAAGACTCGATTTGAGCATGCATTAAAATCATATATTGAATTCAGGACTTACGACTGGAAAACAAATAGAAAATAGGATAATTTTTGATTTACTAGAATTACCATTTTAGAAAGCAAGATATGAATGTGTCCTTTGATCTCCTAAATGTTGCAGAGCGAAGAATAGAAGTACCAAAAAACCGACAACGTCACGGTTTTATCGTATAGTGGAGCATTTCCGAATATCTCTTGTAGGCTTAATGAAGGAGCAAAGAAAACTGATTTTAATTGATTTTCAGAACGCTGAAAATTCAAGATAAAGTCCTCACACAATTGCCTAGTGCATAAACCAGGATCGGCAACCGGCGCAAACTCAACCAGTTATGAAAACGTGGGATTAAATATCTACCGAGAGCCAAAAGCGTTTCGAGTGCGTTCAATCGTTTTGGACATGTGCGCTGACACTATTTGCGTCCAAATGACTCAAAGATTTTCTTTGGGGGTCCACGATCCTGTCATTCAACCAATATTACCGTACTTAGGTCAACAATCAAACTGTTTTCTTGCAACTTTCTTGCAATTTTATTTTCATATTAAGATCTAAATAGCTCTTAGGAATAATACACTAAAATAAAATGAGATGTTATCACTACGTTTTGAATTTTAATATTTTCAAGAATTCCTTGGTAAACCTTATTTCAACTTTGTTGTTGCGTTCGACAAGAGAACACGATTCTAGTCTTGGGTATCCTGTGCATGGGGTGAGCTTGAGCAAATTTTCGTTTTTTCGTTCGCCTGCTTTTTCAGCGCCATCTTGAGTTACGTCGTATATGCATTGATACGTCATATGCGCAAAAAGAAGATCACGCACCTGACGATTGTTTATTCCTATGAGATTGCTTCTCTCCTTGACGTCCTTCTTTGCTTCCAACGCTACTGTCGAATGCTCTTCAATAATCCAAGATTACTACTCGTCAGCAATGATTTAAAGATTTAATTTGTAAATAAGCGTTATATCGAGCGCATTATTCATTTCCAAGGAATACTGGGTAATGCCTTTTTTTTTTTAATTCTGAATCCTAATTGTTCTAAGGTATTTAAAACAATTCCTTGACGAAGCAGATCATTAATTGGTAATAGAAAAAAGTGCCAGCTAGTCATTCGTAATTTAAAGGAGCATAAGAAAAAAAACCAGAGTATTAATTCGAATCGACATTAAAGCTGCCATGAAACAAGGAGTGATTTTTTGTCCCGGAGCATGCTATCCATATCTACTTCAAGTTGGAAATTTCTGAAACATAAATATGACAAGTGCTGTAAAAAAGTAAATATACTTTATATTGATTTAAAATCACTATAACTTTCAATCGACATTTTTTCCCAAAAACAATCTAAGACACAACACTAGGATTTTCAAAGACCTGCAAGGTGTTAATCGTGTACTGTGAGGTATATGAGTGACTATTTTGTTATTACTTTGCATGAACGCTTGTTTGCCATGTAGATATCACCAGGATTATCATGATTCGGTGAATAAAAGAAAAGAACAGCAATTGCTTTGATATTTCTGTCCATGGAAATTGGATAGTTAAGATTTAAGCCAGATAAAATGAAAAAAAGAGAAGCTGATTCTTATGAACAACAAGAATAAAAACCGGATCGTGGAAGGAGACAATACGATCCCTTGTGTGAAAGACCATTATGAAAGAGAATCGATTATAATGAGGATGATTTGAAATGACCGACCTTTTCAGTGGCAAAAATGAACCAAGCAAAGGCATAAATCAAGCTACATTCAATACTTTATTTTTTTTCATCGACACATAATAGTGTGCTTCCGAGTCCATTTGGACGCATGGATATTAGCAACTTCTCATTGAGTAATTACTTCAAATTGCATGTCAAGGCTTTCATCTCAATTGCATCCGTCAATGCTTTTGGGAGCTCTTGTTCTTATGCTTTCGAACTACTCCATTTCTCAGAGTTCCCTTGTTTTCTATGAAAGATAATCTTCCCTTTTTCGGTCCTACGCAAAGCTTACCCACTTATTGTCATGTTATTAAACTGGGTCATAATCTGATACGAAGCCGTATCATTTTTCAGTTTGCTTTTTAGTTTCTTCCCATTTCTCTCAAACTGTTATACAGCCAAGAAGTGAGGTCATAGGATCAGGAGATCTCGGAAAACGTCTTGCGTCACCTGTTTGGAAATCGTAGGTAATTTTTTTTCTAGTACCAAAATCTAACCTCATGTAATTTATTTTCTTCCTGGCGTAAACGGAAAAAAATTATTTGTTATATGTATATATATCACAAGTCAGTTACGCAATGGTGACTTAGATCACATGCAAGCTATTTTTTTCACTATAACAAAGATATTTTTCGTTTTTCTTGTTTGTCCCTGACTCTACTATTTACAAATACGTTTCGCTTATCTAAAATCGTTACTTACCGTTTCTTCTCCGCGTGAAACGAGGACGAAGTGTGTTTGGCCTGGGGCGTCCGTGTCAGTTCTCCGTATGGTGAATCTGTTATGTTTCAACTTTCACCTTACTTTGCCGATAATTTCCAGCAAATAAATTCGTTCAACACTCAAAATGTATGTCATTAATTATTCAAAGCCGCCGTGTGTCCCAAACAATTTATCATATCAACTGATGCGTATTCGACCAGTAGCGCCAGGGTTTTGCGATGCATAGTGCGAAGCACCATTCCGATCAATTAGGCTTCAATGGCTGAGAGTCTAATTTCAAAAGGAAATTATTATGTTGCATCGGAAATCATTGCGGTTAATTTCTTTTAACACATCCCTCCGGATGCATTTGGCCTTGAATTCAAATTCTACATTGACTTAAATTACCAGTGTAGAGGCGACTTGACAAGCAGTCGAACTTTTCAATTAATGATAGCTGTATCAATTTGTATTTCGTCTACTAGTAAATTACTGAATAACGAAAGTACTTCAGTGGTAGCAATTTCAATTAAAGGAACCCTTTTAAAACAATGCTCAAAAAACTGTGCGCCAAATTGCGGAATTACCCAAAAACTGGAAAAAAGTTATATTAGAAGTTACAAAAATGAAGTTTCTTACCGACGAGAGCGAGGAAAAAATATCTTTCTAACAATAAAACAATAAAGTTATGAGCAGAAAAGTCTTTACAGTAAAAGATTATCACAATAAACATCACTGAAATTTATCTATATTGCTATGAATTAGTGGAGAACTTGTACAATTATGCGAAGGAAAAAAAGTACAAATTTAATTCATCAAGCCTACTTGATGTTGGAACACAAAGAATATGCTGTTTAACGGGTAAACAATAAGGTAGTTCAGTTCTTGAACACAATTACATTTTTATAAGAAATAACACACAAACAGCGGTGACAAACATCAGATATAAACGTATTATCTGAAATTATCTTTTATTTGACGTTTCGTATGCTTCTGCATACATATTCAGAAGCATACGAAACGTCAAGTAAAAGATATTTTCAAATGATGCGTTTGTATCTGATGTTTGTCACCGCTGTTTGTGTGTTATTTCT